>NW_017891345.1:10019-19815 GCF_001540865.1 Ananas comosus | reverse complement strand
TAATATATATGGTGACCCCCAACTTCCCAGGGGGTCACCATTCTAAGACTACTTAACTCCAATCCTAGCACTGCACGCTAACTCTCTTAAACCTCTTCTAACCTTGCGCACCACCAAAATGCTTAAGCCACGGGTTAAGGAAGTTTTAGACCACTATATATATCTTACTAGAGCCCAAGAGTTAAGATTATCGCTAATATATAAGAATTATAATAGGCTAAACTCTTAACCCGCATTAACATTTTGGTGTGGTAAGACTCAAGAGTTAAGCAGAGTTAAGCGCTAGGCACGGGAGTAGTCCTATAGGATTGGGTGACCCCTGGAATTGGGCTCACACAGACTCTCCGGTTGAAGTGGCCCGAAACTGACGTCTCGTCAGTCCAAACACACACACCTGGCGCAAGACTCACCCAGCGATGTAAGACTCGTCTCGCTCTCCGCATCGCAGATCCTAGCTGCAGTCGAACTGCGCCACACATGTCCAGCTGGGAATCGCCCTCTGATAAATGAAACGACCCATGCCCCACTAGCAAACAATAACTCGTTGAGCCCAACCGCTCGCCCAAAATGCTATAAAGCCTAGTTAAGAGTCTAGGCCTATTATATTTTAAATTTCTTAATTTATAAGTAAATTAATTTATCCATTATTTATTCTAATAAACATTAAATGTTATTGATTAATACAATCCTTTAATTTATTACTTATTGAATAATTTATATATTGATTCAGTATATTATAATTTATATATTATTACAAATTATTTCCCACCTTATATTTATTTAATTATTTAATAATAAATAATAATTTGTAATTATAATTTATTAATAAATTTATATATTTATTATATTATTATTATAAATACTTGTATTTATAATTACAAATTAATTAATTAATTAATAATTTTATTATTAAATTAATTGATTATATTTATATTAATGCAATAAATTTTAATTATTTATAAATTTATTATTAATTAATTATTATATTTATTTATACTTAATTATTAGTTATTATTTAGTACATATTATCTAATTAATTTATTATAATAACAATTTTTATTAAATTAAATAATTTATTAATGGATAATGAATTATCATTAATTATCTAATCTATTTAATGTAATAATATTATAATGTATAATTATTATAATTTATTACCTTTCAACAATCACCGACACACAACTCCATTTATTATCTATTCCACCAGATTACTTATTTTAAGCTAATAATTTTTTATCGTTAATGTATTAATATTCTAATAATTTAATTTATAAATTATAACTCTTATTCCGCTTTTTGTTCAATCTACAGGAATCATGTTTTATTGTAATATATAGTAGTCGGCAAACCATATCTTGTTTCACAGCCCTCGTTTTTGGCGTGTTTCCACCCACACGTCTGCCAATTTTTCTTTATTTTTTTTGGTATCCCACACACACGAAGATTTTTTCACCAACACACACAACACACACACTTCATAACCACACCTTGCCTAGTTAGCCACCGTTTACACACCACCACCCCACCCCACCGAAAACCCTCACAACCACAACAAACGTGAACATAAACCACACGCGATAAAACATCTAACCCTTATAACCCCCCACACACCCCCACACACACAGTTAATGAGATAAAAAAGCGTACATATAACAATAGCAAATGTCTTAATCAGTATGTCAATCCTGTCAATCCCTTGGTGCTCTAAACCCCACGCTCCTTCTATTTCTGTTATGATCCTTTATGGATCGACTCCCTTATATGTACTAATAATCAACATAAGATCTCCTTGAAACGGATTCATAACCACTATCAGCCTTACACTTAAGCCGTACCTCTTCATCCAATAGTTAAATAACACAAAACACTCCATCCCCTTTGATGATTGAGAGTATTTCCAGCTGCAAATAGTTATTATATTATAGTACTAATATATGATATATATATTATATAATTACATATTAATAATATAATTTATAAATGATTAATCAGTTATATAGTAATATTTATATATAATAAGTAATGAATATATATCTATATCTATATAAGCAGAATTACTATAAGCACATCTCATTGGTGCTGTCTACTATAATTTTAGCTCCTGGAGTCTCAACATCCACTTGATGTACTTAATGTTACCTTTGAATCAAACACTATCACGTACCACTCATATACCACCTATTCAACCAATGACTCAATTAATAATCCGCACATTTCTCAACAGCAAAGGCTAAAACTCAAAAGCACTACCCCTTGGTGCTTTTGAAGATATTGCAGCTTCAACTCTATATAAAGTATAATTATATAGTAATATATATAGAGAGAGAAGAAGAGGAAGTGAGAGAAATGAGAACAACAGACGCGAGAAAGAAGAGAGAGATTATAAAAGCTAAATACTATCTTATATATATATATATATATATATATATATATATATATATATATATATATATAGTAGATCTCGTGTGCTCTCAGGAGCACGGAGGCCTCCGTGCGTTTTCTATGATAGAGCTTCCGAATCGACGATCGGCTCCGTTAAACTTGATCTAGCATATTTGAAGTATCTAGAAAATAATTTTTGTGATTTTGCAGTATCATTTTCCTAGCGATTGAAATGGTTTAAAATCAACAATTTTTAATGGTTGATGTATACTGCTTGCAAGTTTAACGGTGTAGAAGTATTCAAATCAGATAAAATTTTGATAGAAAATTTTTTATACTATTTACAGCAAGGTCAATATGTTTGATCGAAAATTTTAATGCTATATCACCATTTTTTATGAGATTTTTATTTTCAGCCGTTGATTTTGAACCCTTTCAATCGTTAGGTAAATAATATCGAAAAGTCACAAAATTTATTTTCTAGATACTTTAAATATACTAGATCAAGTCTAACGGAGCCGATCGTCGATTCCGAAGCTCCATCATGGAAAATGGCTTAGGAGCACGGAGGCCTTCGTGCTCCTAATAGCACACAAGACCTTCTATATATATATATATATATATAGAGCTAGGCTCCTATACTTTCGAAAGTATGGAGGCCTCCATGCTTGTAAGTTGTTTTCGATGATGGGACATCTGATTCGGCGATCGGTTCCGTTAGACATGATCTACGCTATTAGAACTACCTAGAAACCAAATTTCATAAACTTTTGACTTCGTTTGTCTAGCAAACAAATAGCCTCAAAATGAACGGCTGAAAATAAAAATCTCATAAAAAACAGTAATAAAGGACTCAAATTTCAAATCGGAAGTATTGGTCTTGCTATTGATGTTAAGTAGAATTTTTTTATTAAATTTTCATCTAATTTGGATACTTCTACACCGTTGAACTTAAAAACGTGCCACATCGGCCGTTAATATTGTCATTTTTGAGACCTTTTGATCGCTTGGTAAATGATGTGAAAAAATTATAAAATTTGGTTTCTAAATAGTTCCAATAGGGTAGATTATATTTAACGAAGCCGGTTGTCGAATCGGATTTCCTATCATCGAAAACATCTTACAAGCACGGCGGTCTCCGTACTTTCGAAGCATACATGAGGATTAATCTCTCTACTCTCTCTCCTCTCATCTCTCTCTTTCTCTCTCTCTCTCATATATATA
Source organism: Ananas comosus (assembly GCF_001540865.1). Classification (NCBI taxonomy): domain Eukaryota; kingdom Viridiplantae; phylum Streptophyta; class Magnoliopsida; order Poales; family Bromeliaceae; genus Ananas; species Ananas comosus. The sequence continues at coordinate 16,209 of NW_017891345.1, read as the reverse complement.
TATATATATATATATTATTATTATATATATATAATTATATAGTATAGAGGCTGCGCGACTACGTATACTCTTATGAGGTATAGACCAGTGTATCTCATAAATTTTACGTATGATTGATGGATATGTAATTAGGATGAATGGTGGTCCCACTTAGAATGATAAATTTGGTGATCTATAGGTTGAGTGGGTAGTTGGTTGATAGTATGATCTAAGGATGTGAAAATGATCCATAGAATAAATCTAAGAGCCGCGAAAATTTATGAGTATGTGAAGGAGCCAATATTATAAAAGATTAGAAGCCGCGGATATATATAATATATTATATATATATATGTATGTATATATATAATATACATACTTTATATAACATACATATAATATATGATATACAATTATGTATAATATATATACCATATATGGTATCTATATAATATATGTATTAAATTCTACATAGAATGCTATAATATATAATATATGTATATATACGGTATATATGTTGTATGTATATTATATATTATATTATCTATATTTATGTATATATGTATGATATATATACATATGTATGTATGTATATATATATACATATGAATGGGTATGTATATATATATACATATGGTCTGATTGTATAATATATATACTATGTATGTATGTTATATATATATAATATGTATGTATGTATATAGTATATATAGTATAGTTATATATATAGATATATATATATATATTATATATGTTATGTTATGTATGATATAGTATATTACTATTATTTATTGTATGCTATGTATTTATACTATGTTATATAATGTATGGTATGATTATATATATGTAATATATATGTATGTATGTAATATATATATGTTATATATATATATTATATATTATATATATTATATATATATATATATATACTATATTATAATATATATATAGATATATATGTATTATATGTATAGTATGGATGTATATATATATTATATTATATATATTATATATTAATTATTATATATGTATATATGTATGTTATGTATGTATATATATATATATATATTATATATATACTATATATATATATACCTATATATTATGTTGTTGTATGATTATATATATATTATAATATATATAATATATTTATTAATATATTATATATGATATATATATATATGTATGTTATGTATGATATTATGTATATATATATATAATGTATGTACTATTATATATATATATGTATGTATGTATATATATTATATATGTTATATGTATGTATTTCATATTATACTGTATGTATGTAGTATATATTATATATATATATACATAACATATATAATATTATATTATATATATTCTCTACTTATTGATTACACTCTATTTATATACATAACATTTAGCTATATATATCCATACATATACATATACATACATTATATATAATATTATACACTATTTTATTAATTATTATGTATGTATTGTATGTATGTATAATGTATATATATATATATATTATATTACATACACTATTCATTATACACATATATTATATGTATTATACATACATATATATTATATAATACATATATATATTATATTGACCATACAGTATATATATATATACATGTATAGCATAGTTATTGTATATATATGTATTGATATGCATACTATTATATATAATATAAAATTTATTTTAGTAATATGTATGTATGTATATATATATGTAGTTGTATGTATAATATTATATGTATGTAATGTATATATATATATATGTATTGTAATGTATTGTAGTATATTTTATAATATTTTAATAATATATACTATTATATTATATATTATATATTATATATATTATGTTAAGTATGTATGGTTATTATATATGTTGAGCAGGTGTTTCGGCTGCTGTGCTCTCAGAGCCGGAGGCTCTGTGCTCCTGGACCGTTTTCGGTGTTGAGTTTCGAATCGAACGATCGCGTCTTTGACTTGATCTTAGCTGCAGTGTGAAGTTTTCGAGAAAATAATTTGTGTAAATTTTTTGGTATCATTTAGCCTAGGTGATCGAAGTGAATTCTCATAAATCACATTTTTTAATGGTTGATATCTGCCGTTTTCAAGTTTAACGGTGTAGAAGTATTCAAATCAGATAAAATTTTGATACAAAATTTTTTATACTATCTACAACAAGATCAATATTCCTGATCGAAAATTTTAGTGCTATATCACCACTTTTTATAAGATTTTTATTTTCAGCCGTTAAAAATTATTGATTTTGAATCCTTTTGATTGCTAGGTCAATGATATCGAAAAATCACAAAAATTATTTTCTAGAAACTTCAAATACGCTAGATCAAGTTTAACGGAGCCGATCGCCGATTCGAAAACTCTATCATCGAAAACGGCTCAGGAGCACGGAGGTCTCCGTGCTCCTGAGAGCACAGCAGCCCTGGTCTATATATATGTATGTATGTATGTATATATATGTATGTATGTATATATATATATGTATGTATGTATGTATATATATATAAATATGTATATGTATGTATGTATATATACATTATTATGTCTGATATATATTATATATATGATGTATAGTATATGTTATAGAGTATGTTATAATTATTAGCTATATAATATATGTTTGTAGTATGTATATTATATTAGATATATGTAGTTAGTATATATTATATTGTGTGCTATTTATATTATATTTAGTTATATATATGTATATTATACGTATCATATAAGTTATACATATGTATATTTTAGTATATATACTATAATATGCTTATATATAGTAATTATACAATACAATTATATATACGTATTATACATATACATATTGTATTAGTATAGCTATAAATTACTATATATATGAGATATGTATATGTATTATTGCATAATATTACGTATATAATACATATGTTTATGTATTATATATGTAAATACGGTATATAACATTATTACATAACATATATATAAATATGTTCTATACGTATAATTACTATAATATACACCATAATAATTTATTAATATATTGTATATATAGTATAATACATAATATATATACGTATACATATGCTATATATATGTATATATACATGTGGTCGTTTATTATTATGTATATATGTGAATAATACTATATATATATTACATACATATATATATCATATACATACATGTTATATTATATATGTATATATACACGTGTGTATACTAATATCATATTATTATTATATAATAGAGTCCGGCTTGTCCGCCCCGCAGCCCGTCTTTGTGATTCGGGCCCGCAACAGACGAACGACGATAAGATTCTTTACCTGTACGCAGACAGTAGTCTCTCCTGTACGACCAAGGCGAACACCATTACAATCGCGATAGTTCAACAGGAACAGCACTCAACAAGTGCATATAATGTATGAAAACAAAATACATGCTATTACAAGCATTAATCAGTACTTGTTACATAATTACATTTTCACTCCAATTAGCTTCCATAAATCCAAGTTACAAATTTTTATAACATTGTTCTTTTCTTTTCTATACCTATCTAAGCGACCGGTATACTATTCTGTCTCAGTATATAGGGCGCTATCTATTGAGGCTACGCCTATGCCTGCCCGCCCCCGCCGCTACATTGTGAACCGTACCCCAAAATAATACGGGGGTGCAGAACGATTGTCCATAGATTCAGTGCGGTACGACACCAGAAAAATAGCTCGAGGCCACCAGTCTAAAGGAGCACTGCAAACATATAGCTCAACCACCCATATTCTTAAGATTTAATTATATGCACTACATTATCATGTTCATGACTCACAATATTGAAATGCAAATAGAACTATCTCAAGTAGAGTTAATTGTTCTACGCTTTATTCTTACCATTTATGTTATTAACCATTCTTGATTCTTAGTGTTCTTTACTATGTGTTCTGTTTGATTTAAATAGGCCGTTCTTTTCTTTGTTCTTTACTATAGGATATCCACCTAGTCATTTATACGAATTTGCCTCTTTCCTTAAGCGTTTTTTCTTAGCCAACTATGCACTCACTCAGCGTTGAGTCATCTACTGCGAATATCCACTCTGTCAGGCTCGAGGCGAAGGACGTCTCACATGCACCTCAGCCTTAAATCCTCTCGACTACGGGTCTACTCACAGGGTGAGGATATACCGTCGAATCCCAGACCACAAGTCGCTCAATGGACCTACGGGTGTAGGGTACCGAACTTCTAAAAATTATGAAGTTGCGGGGTATGTTGGTTTAGAAAGCCATTAGAATGATTCCGGTGAGGTCCGGAAGCATTTGGGTGTTTTCGGAGCGCGTAGGCGCGAAAACGGGACCCGAAAGGCTATGTTGGACCTTGAACTAAATTCGGCATTAGCGCGGATGAAAAGATGATGAAAATACGCTCGAAATCATGTTTGGAGAGTCTCGGTTCGATTTAAAAAGAATCGGAGGTCAAACGAGCGAAAATGAGCGAAAACAGACCCCGGAAAAGAAAAAGGCTGAAATTTGGCTAAGTCCTAAAAATGCTGGAATTCTGGACCTTCGGGGACCGGTCTCTCACTGCCAAGGACCGGTCCCCTATACAAAAAATGGCCCCACGCCGGCAGTGCATAAAACACAAAGTTGAGGGGGTTTCTTGCAATTCTGCATTAGTGAAGGTTGTATAGAGGTGATATGAGACCTCTCCTCTCATTTTCTCTCAACCCAAACACTAAAACACTCTCTTCCTCTCTCTCTAAGAGTGGATTTAGGAGGAGAAGGTGGAGATTGGAGCTTGGAGAAGGACCAACATCATCTTCTTCATCTTCTTGCTAGCTAGTTGAGGTAAGCTCTTTTCGTCTCTCATGGTGAATGGCTAGAGCATGGCTTAGACCTCTTTGAACTTAGCTAGATGATGTTTATTGGTGCTCTAAGAGTAGTTAATCTCATTTATTGCAAGATTAGTAGCTTGTATGATGCTAATTGCAACAATGGTGATTTAGGGCTCCAAAATGTGGGCTTTTGCTTGTGAGGGGTTTTGATCTCAATTGATCCTTCTCTAACCTAATTGTTAGGTCCCCGAACGCATTCATGCACTCGATTTGAGCATTCGTCGAGGCTACGCAAAGATACTGAAGAAAAGGCCGATTTCGGTACAGATTGCCACAACTTGCGGCGAAAGCTTCCTAAAATCTTGGAAACGGAACCGTAGCATCGTGACATTACCAAAAAGTGGGGGGTGTCCATCCCAAAGCAATCGGGCTTCTTTTTATGTCTAAGTTCTATTTTGATCATATTCATATATTGATATTGTGCATTATAGGATTAGTAGATGATTACATTCCATTCCTTGCATGTTTCCTACGTTGTGTAGCATTGTGGGCTTGACACTTGATCTTAGGTTGCATGAGGATTGGGTTTTGTGACAAGAATCCTATAGTGATAAGAATGATGATAACCTTGGACATATAATTGGCCTAGATGAGTGGCATTTGGATTAGTGTAATAGAGACACTATGACAAGAATGAGTGGCATGTCAATTTAGTGTATTGAGACAAGTACAACATCATGACATAATGAGTAGCATTGAACTAGTAAAGTAGAGACAATATAACAAGAACGAGTGGCATGTCAATGTAGTGTATCGAGACACATATAACATCATGACATAAACGAGTGGCATCAAATCTAGTATAGTGAAACACTATGGCATGTGAACTAAGGATAGAGATTTTTTCGATTGTCATGTTGTAGACATTAATAACATTGGCATGTAGTGCATTTGAAGGGCATTGATTTGCATTTGGTATTGTGCAGCAGAGGCCACATTTGACAGCTGGTTAGATAGGGTATCCTAATATTGTGAGGATTTGGATCATACTCACTAGTCAATTTTCGCGTTAGTGGTGGTTCCTCCCCGAGCATTGTCTCACCGGAGTACTTCACGATAGGGTTGTCCGCGGACACGGTCTCGGTGTGCGAGTGTAGCTTGCCTCCTCACCTAATGAGATTGAGAGTGGTCGGCAACTCTCGGGTTGGCCATCGAGATTGGACATTATCGCGGTAGTTGCATGAAGACCGCACCTATGTAGTAGCTCGTTCATTCATGTGATTATATTGAGGCATAGTATCATGCGCTAGATTGTAATACTAGTAGTAGCTAAGGCATTCTCACTTTGGATAAGTATTCGAATATTTGAGACATAGTAGCATGTTT
>NW_017891345.1:0-9994 GCF_001540865.1 Ananas comosus | reverse complement strand
TATCTATCTATCTATCTGTTGTTACTTGTGCCCACTTGGACCTAGTGGGGAGATCGGCAGAGTCGGCGGCCGAGCCCACTGGGAACTATGGAAGATAGTTCTCACCCCACTCTATTTCCAGTGGTAGGTTCAAGTCTGCAGAGAGAGGACCGCGGCAAGGGCGTCGCGCCCGACCAGTGAGACCGTGGTAGTATAGTAGCTTTCCTTTTTGCATTAGTCACCTATGTATAGAGAGAGATGCATTGTAGGTGAGGATTTGGAGAGCTATGTATTTTGGATGAAAAATGATGTAATGAATGTAACTATTGTAATAGTTAGTAAAGTACTCTCTTTATTTCACTCGTATATCTTGTGGACTTCTTGCTCTTCTTGTCATCGGCACTGTTCGTGCCCGTGTTGAATGTGTAGTTTTAGAATTTAAAGTCCTGGGTAAATTCTTGTACACATTCCTGTGGTTGAGCCTTGGGCGGGCAGGGGAGGTGCTGTCCGTTCGGCGGTCTGTCGCCGCGGCCGAATCGCGCCAAATTGGTAGCGGTTTCGGGGCGGGGCGTGACATTGTGCCTGCTTGGACAAAGTGGGAAGATCGGCGGAGTCGGCGGCCGAACCCACTAGGAACTATATTTATATAGTTCTCACCCCACTTTGTTGCAGGGCCTAGCGAGAGAGTACCGGCAGAGGACCATAGTAAAGGGCATAGCGCCCTAGTAGCTAGTAGCTTTTCCTTTTGCATTAGAGTACTCTCGTGTACATAGAGATGTAATGTATTTGGGAGTTACTTATGTATTTGGACAGCCATTTTGTATTATGAGAAGAATGTGTATTCATTTTGGAAGATGAAAGTGTAAACCAATATGTAAAGGTTAAATGAGATGTAATAGCTAGATGTATCTCTCTTTATTTCACTTGTATGTTACTTGTGATTCTTGCTCTTAATTGTATAGTACTTGTGGTGCTTGTATCATCACTTGTTGGATCATGTATGTTGAATGAATTTCTCCTAGGCAAATTCCTGTACATGATCCTATTGTTGAGCCTTAGGCGGACAGGAGAGGTGCTGTTCATTCGGCGTCGGGTCGACGTGCCCGGATTTGACCAAATTGCGGGTCGCGGGGCGTGACAGATAGTTGTGGTATCAAAGCAAGCTAAGAGCAAGTAAAGAGAGAGTCTAGGATGGCTTAGGAGACCCTAGGACGGTAAACCGTAAGGTTATAGGTGTGTTAGTGGAACGTGAACCTATAACGGTGGCGGAAGTTGAATCAATTGGATTAAGATAGTAAACCTCTAAAACGGATGTTAGAGGTAGACTCAAGGTGTGGTATATTCTCAACCAAGTGTGTTCATGTTGGCGCGCGACAACATGAATTCTAGTGATGAGAATAGGCACCCTTGTATGACTTTCGCCTGATTTGAGTCGCGTTGTTTAGTAGTTGCGACGAGATTAACGAGTTAAGGTGATTAAAAANCAAGTTGTTGCGTTTCAGGTGCTATGGCACCAAAGAGACGCCCCGTGACTAGATCCACTCTGGCACCACCTCCCGAGGTGCCCGAGCAGTCGGGATCTGAAGAAGTGTAGGAATTGCGAGCGTAGATCGCTTCGATGGTCGGCGTGATGCAGCGCCAAGAGGACCAGATTGCGAGGCTACAACAGTTGGTAGCGCAGCTGGCGTCGGCTCAAGCGAATGTTGAGCGGCCCGCGCCTCCGGTGGTCGTGCCCGTCGTGACAGAGGGTGTGGCTACGGCAGTTGTGCCGGTTGCGGTGCAATCCGCGCCGGCGATGGTGGCTACCGGTTCGGGGACTTCAAATCCCGAAGATGTAGCTACGGAAGCGGAGAGGGAGCGCCCGCTTGCGGCTCTTATGAAATTTCGGAAGTTTAGTCCACCGATGTTCAACGGGGAGAAGGTTGAGCCTTGGATGGTCGAGTCGTGGGTGGACTCGATGGAGACTCTTTTCGAAGATCTCTATATATTAGAGAAGGATAAAGTTCCCCTCGCCACTCATTGCTTGGAGCGGGCGGCGAAGGTGTGGTAGAAGCCGATCAAGCTGGATCGGTCTCCCGACCTTCCGCCGTTGACGTGGAAAGGGTTCCGGAGGTTGTTATATGTCAACTATTTCCCCGATAGTAAGAAAAAGAAGCTCCAGAATAAATTTCGAAAGTAAAAGCAAGGAAACCGCTCGGTCAGAGAGTACGAGCAGGAGTTCTCACATATTATCGACTGCGTCCCCGACGTGGTGCGAGATGATAGAGATCGGGCCAACTAGTTCGTGAGAGGGCTCCGGCCGGATATACATAGAGCGGTTTACATTCTGAAGCTCACTACATATGCGGAGGTGCTCGATCGAGCATTGTGGGCGGAGCATGGTAATGCCCACATTCGCGAGGGACGAGAGGCATCCAGGAGGGACGGCGGTAAGAAGCGAGCATCTGATGGCTTGAGAGGTCAGTCAAGGTCTAAGAAGCCTCCGAAGTACCCGCGAGCACGGTCCCAGGGTCGTGGGACTCGGAAGTGCGTTATTTGCGGAGGTAAACATGACCCGAACCAGTGCGAGCAAAAAGAGGGGAGATGCTTCACATGTGGTCAGGCGGGGCACATCAGTCGCCACTGTCCAAGGAGGACCTCGCCTGTCCCGTCTACTCCATCGGCTCCGGCAATTTCGGGCCATTACGGAGGAGCCCTACCTACTATTGCGTCAGTTGGACGCATGGTGGCACCTCGTCAGTCCGAGGTGGCCCAGTCAGCTTCGAGTGGCCGGGTGTTTGCCGCTCAAGTTGAGGAACCTGCTGCTGATGATGATGTCTTAGCAGGTATGGTTTAATTCAAGCAAACAAGTATTTCGGCATAATGTAAAATTGGTGCATAGTATGCATTTTCATGGTCAGTTGCTACTATTTATACATTAGTATAGTAGGGACCAGTGGACGGGTAGGTGAGGGTACCCGGGCTTGCTTGTGTGAGAGAGTATAGCGCCTGCTGGAGCAGGTAGAGAGCTAGACGTCACTAGCAAATTGCTAGTAGTGGTTCTTGGATGAGAAATGAGACTCGTGGTGTAGATGAAATGGTGAAGCGACTCTCAAGGCAACATGATCAGTAGATTGCGAGAGTTGAGCCATGATACTTGTAGGCACCCGAGTAATCCGAAAATTTTGGATATTGTTCCGGTAGATTAGACGGTGAAAAGCAGAATCATTGTTGAGAGTACGGTAGATTAGTGGCCAAGTTTGGGCACGTGGGCCTAGTAGTACCTCAAGGTGAGGTAGGCGGTTGTGCTCGTGCGGCCGGTGTGCATAGGCAAGATTGCCTAATGCTGGACTTCGTGTGGAACGCTGTAGAGGTGTAGAGTGCTCGAGTGTAAACACTCGGGGAGTGCGGATTCTATTCAGCCGGGCGAGTGAGATGGCAGTAGCACTGTAGCATTGCTAAGTGTGAAGCAAGCCATGGGTCACTCGTGGGGCTGGCGGCTCGCACTAGGTGCTTAGGAGCCAATAGTGGTACGTGTGCTTCGGTAGAGCATGTCGTATAGGACGACGACGACGGGTATTTCTTGGGGACGACCCGTGCCTGGACCATTTGTGGACTGTGGAGCCTGGGCCCATTGGGCAGGCGCAGTCGGCTGTAGGTGACAGTGGCCGGGTACCTACGGGTAGGGTGGAGTTTTGGTCAGGGCGGTAGTCCGAGCTTAGACCCGGGAACGTGGAATGCCACGTGTTGGATCGCGAGATCGAGGATACACCGAGTGTGTAATGACCCAACCCGAGGATATGATGTGGTTTGGGGTCTTAGTTGCTCCTGGTTGGAGTGTGTGCGAATTCTCCAATGAGAATGTCGCCCAGTAGTGTTGATTGGGTCCACGCTTGCAAGCGAGAGACGCTACGTGTTGAGACAGTTTAGGCTATAGGCCTATGTAGAATTGGTGACTGTTGGTCCACCTGTGGAAACCGAGGTAATCGGTTTGGCCGGTAACTCTGTCGAGGAGTTTGGCTTGGATTCCCGAACGAAGTGTTCGTGTGAGTTTGTTGTGAAGACGAATTGGTGTTGGCCGTGGCGATTAAAAGAGAAAGTAAAGTGGTCTCTTGGGGACACTTGAATAGAGAATTGCCACGCGAGATTTGAGAATGTGCTCTCTTGAGGATTAACATTGGAGATATGCAGAAGTGTGCCATCTTGTAGTAGAGCACAGATCTGATTGTGATAGTAGCACTCGCGATTGGTCGATGCACCAATAATATTGCTTTTAGGTAATGCAGGTGATCGAGTCGAAGTGTATTCCCTGGATTCGGTAGCAAGTGGTGTTGGAGCGTTTAGAGTCGTCGAGTGTTCACTTACGCTGCCACCGAGACTTGCGGAACCGTAATGCACTTTTGGGGTTGTGCTTAGCAAATGTGAGTGAATTTGGTCTCATATCCTCTGTAGTGGGCCNAGCGAGAGACGCTACGTGTTGAGACAGTTTAGGCTATAGGCCTATGTAGAATTGGTGACTGTTGGTCCACCTGTGAAAACCGAGGTAAGCGGTTTGGCCGATAACTCTGTCGAGGAGTTTGGCTTGGATTCCCGAACGAAGTGTTCGTGTGAGTTTGTTGTGAAGACGAATTGGTGTTGGCCGTGGCGATTAAAAGAGAAAGTAAAGTGGTCTCTTGGGGACACTTGAATAGAGAATTGCCACGCGAGATTTGAGAATGTGCTCTCTTGAGGATTAACATTGGAGATATGCAGAAGTGTGCCATCTTGTAGTAGAGCACAAAAAAAAAAAAAATCCGGTTGTGATGGTAGCACTTGCGGTGGGTTGATGCACCAATGATATTGCTTTTAGGCAATGCCGGAGATCGAATCGAAGTGTATTCCCTGGATTCGGTAGCAAGTGGTGTTGGAGCGTTTAGAGTCGTCGAGTGTTCACTTACGCTGCCACCGAGACTTGCGGAACCGTAATGCACTTTTGGGGTTGTGCTTAGCAAATGTGAGTGAATTTGGTCTCATATCCTCTGTAGTGGGCCTTTGGATAGTTCTGATAAAAGAAAGGCCACTCCGGAGTGCAAAAGTGCATTGTTACCCTAAGATGCTCGATAACTCGAATTGAGATGAGATTTGAGTTTCGAGGACGAAACCCTTTTAAGGAGGGAAGGATGTAGGGTACCGAACTTTTAAAAATTATGAAGTTGCGGGGTATGTTGGTTTAGAAAGCCATTAGAATGATTCCGGTGAGGTCCGGAAGCATTCGGGCGTTTTCGGAGCACGTAGGTACGAAACCGGACCCGAAAGGCTATGTTGGACTATGGACTAAATCCGGCATTAGCGCGGATGAAAAGATGATGAAAATACGCTCGAAATCATGTTTGGAGAGTCTCGATTCGATTTAAAAAGAATCGGAGGTCAAACGAGCGAAAACGAGCAAAAACGGACCTCGAAAACGAAAAAGGCTGAAATTTGGCTAAGTCCAAAAAATGCTGGAATTCTGGACCTTCCGAGACCGGTCTCTCACTGCCAGGGACCGGTCCCCTATACAAAAATGGCCCCGTGCGGGCAGTGAAAGTTGAGGGGGTTTGTTGCAATTCTGCATTAGTGAAGGTTGTATAGAGGTGATATGAGACCTCTCCTCTCATTTTCTCTCAACGCAAACACTAAAACACTCTCTTCCTCTCTCTCTCTAGGAGCTCTCCCTCTCTCTCTAAGAGTGGATTTAGGAGGAGAAGGTGGAGATTGGAGCTTGGAGAAGGACCAACATCATCTTCTTCATCTTCTTGCTAGCTAGTTGATGTAAGCTCTTTGAGTCTCTCATGGTGAATGGCTAAAGCATGGCTTAGACCTCTTTGAACTTAGCTAGATGATGTTTATTGGTGCTCTAAGAGTAGTTGATCTCATTTATTGCAAGATTAGTAGCTTGTATGAAGCTAATTGCAACAATGGTGATTTAGGGCTCCAAAATGAGGGCTTTTGCTTGTGAGGGGTTTTGATCTCAATTGACCCTTTTCTAACCTAATTGTTAGGTCCCCGAATGCGTTTGTGCACTCGGTTTGTGCATTTGTCGAGACTACGCAAAGATATTGAAGAAAGAATATCTTCATCCTAATCTTCCAAAAAGGATAATCAGTCCCATCAAAAAATGGTGGCCGAACAATAGATTGTCCTTCGAATATTCTTTCCCGTGGATGCCATTCTCACTTAGATTTTAATCTAAATAATGTGAGACCTCTCTCTGATACCAATTGAGGATCAAAATGGCAACCTAAGAGGGGGGGTGAATTAGGTTTCCAAAATAAAAATCCAAATAATCAAGCAAATTAAAAACCCGATGCAAATAAAAGAAATGCAAACTCGAAAAGCACACGATCAATTTGTTTCGAGGTTCGGCACGTTGCCTACGTCCCCGCCAACTTCTCAACACTCGAGAATGTTGGATCTCCACTAGATGATGCTTTTGCGGGCAAGCACCAAGCCTTCACATCAACTCCTTCTTCTTTCAAGCTTCAAGAATTTGCTTTTCTCTCTTTTTACAAGATTAAATCTCACTACAAGTTTCACTCAAGTTTAGAGAGAGAATTGAGAGCTAAGAGTATTAAGATCACTGAAGTTTTTAAGCTCAAATGAACTATCAAGTTGCTGCAGAGTGAGGCCTCAATACCATCTATTTATAGCCTCGGACAGATCTGTCAGTTGTACTTTCGGGCGCCCACAAACTGTTTCCGGGCGCCCAGAAGTTTGTGCACGCCAGCTGCTTGTCGGACCACGTGCGCCGCTTTTCTTGACTTTGTATGTTTGGGCCGTCAAAAATTTGTGGGCGCCCAGATCTCGAGGAACAGCTTTTCTGACACGCGCAGCTTTTCTTGACTTCGTAAGTTCTGGGCCGTCAAAAGTTGTGGGCGCACAGAACACGAGGAACCGCTTTTCTGACACGCGCCGCTTCCTCTGGATTTGGGCCATCAGAAATTGTGGGCGCCCAGATCTCGAGGGACAACTTTTCTGACATGCGCCGTTTTTCTGGATTCGAGCCGTCAAAAGTTGTGGGCGCTCAGAAAGTCGTGCTGACTTTCTTGCCAGACAGCCCAGATTGCGTGCGCCGCTGCTTCCATAAAATCTGGGCGCCCAGATTTTGCGCCGCCTGTTGTCGCAACCTGTCAAGTCAAATAGTCTTGGTGTTTCTGGATCACCCGAACAGCAAACAGGCAGGATCCAAAAGGTCTCAAAAGATTCGGATCCACTTTCGGGCGCCCAGAACAGGGTCCAGAAATTGCAACTTTACAGAACACAGAATTTGAGCAATTTTTGAATATTTAAAAGTCCTTTTCACCTAATCATAAATTTAGAAATTTGTTTAAGTGATCTATAAGGTGATAAGATGAATAGTTTAAACTTAGCTCAAAGTTTCTCACTCTAATCATAAAGCATAATATTAATCAAATTAAGAATGGAGAGAGTGAGTTTGTCTATTTGACAAAAGAAGCAAACACAGCTTCAAGTGGTGAAGCTTGGTGCTAGAATATTGCCCATCTTGAATCCTTTTTGAAGATAGAGAGATCTAAAACACAAGACTCAAGATAAAAGATTAGTCCAATAATCGTGATTATTTGTTATCATCAAAATCTAATAGACGATTAGGGCCACTAGGCCAACAATCTCCCCCTTTTTGATGATGACAAATAATGTGATATAATATCCAAATGAGTAGAGAGTAAAAGAGTAGAATACTCCCCCTAAATATATGCATATATTTAACAAGCATAAAACACAATCATAGGCATAGCATATATCACAATAAAAGAAGTAAGCAATCATGTAGGCAAATGTCAAAATATAAACGAGATTCACATAGCCTAACATAATAAAACATAAGCAGCATAATAAACCATAAGCATAGCATAGTTTATCACATAGCAAACCCCGTCATTTGGAATATTTAAAACGGTGTGAAGAAGGATAGGAGTGATGGCAAAAACACGTCCCCGGAAGTGGGAAGTAATAGTATTAAATTCGGAATTAAAAGTGGCATTTGCATAAAAAGTCCTAAGTAAGTCCGGATAAAAAGGTCGCGAATTTTGAACAAAGAAATCCCATCCAACTTGTGTGAGCTTATCCAAAAGTTCATAACAGTCAAAATTTAGATGATGAATGTTACGGCAAGGTTGAACGGGACGACCTAAAAGATATTTATCTTGAGCTTCTCTAGATACAAAGTTGAAAGCATCAAAATCTTCATTTTGATAATCTCTTTGTGAAGGTCCACGAGAGGCATTTTTAGTTCTAGGCATTTTGTTTTTTTTTTTGTTGTTTTTTTTTTTGTTTTTAATAATCTGAAAGCTAGGGTTAAAAAAAAAGAAAATCAAAATACAAGATCTAGGATGCAATGGTAAAGATCATGGTAGAAGAAAAGATTATGTTGCACAAGAAATTAGTAAAAAAAATTGGGGGTTAACAGCAAAAAAAAAAAAAAACTAGGGTTTTATGCAAAAAAAAATGAGCAAGATGGAAGATCAGTGACAAGGTGCTAGATCTAAGAGAAATAAGGTAGATGACAAAGATTAAGGTGCACAAATGACAAGAAATTTGTAAAAAAAATATTAAGAGAGGAAAAGCATGGATTTTATGAACAGCAAGAAAAAAAATAATAAAAAAATACCACAAATGGAAGAGGAATGAGAGAAAATCTCAGCTTTGGAGGAGTTTTGGGCTGATTTGATGTGGGCTGGGCGCAAGATCTGGGCGACCGGACGGAGAGGAGGAAGAAGAAGTGAAGAAAAAGAGAAAAAGAATGAAAGGAATGGGTCTGTCGGGCGGCTGGGAGGAAGAGGCCCCCTTCGCGGGTTTCGAGCGGTCGTGCAGGTCGACGCGGTCGCCCAGATCCGCAACCCGGAACCCGCTAAGGCGGTCAAAGCGGCGCGGCGGTCAAGGCGGATTTTCGGGCGTGAGTTGCGGGTCGGATCGGTCGCCCGGATCCGGAACCCGGTAACCCGTTAAGTCGGTCAGACTGGGCACCGCGGTCAACGCATGTTTCGGGCGCCCGAAAATTTTCAGGCGACCGGAAATTTTCGTCCGAAATTTTTGCAAAGCAAAAGATGTATCCAAAAGAAATTGCAAGGCAATCATAACAGTCAATCAAAAAAGAGAAAATCAAGCAGATAAGTCAATCATTCCTAATTCTCTTCTAAGTTGAGTGAACCTATCCTCACTAAGTGGTTTAGTAAAAATGTCCGCTAATTGATTATGAGTGTCCACAAATTCTATAGTGACATCTTCTTTTTGAATATGATCTCTAATAAAATGATGTCTAATTTCAATGTGTTTAGTTCTAGAATGTTGAATAGGATTTTTAGATATGTTGATGCACTAGTATTATCACATTTGATTGGAACTTGTTTTTGATGTACTCCAAAGTCCTCAAGGGTTTGTTTCATCCATAAAACTTGTGCACAGCAACAACCCGGCGCGATATACTCTGCTTAGACGGTTGAAAGTGCAAACTGAGATTTTCTTTTTTCGAAGACATGGGACTTAAGGAGATGACCAAAGAAATTGACAAGTACCACTCGTATTTTCAATCAACTTGCATCCGGCCAAAGTCGGCATCTGTAAAGCCAATGAGATTAATTGTGTCCTTGGGTTACCATAATCCTAAGATTGAGAGTTCCTTTACCATTCAAAGAATCTCTCCTTTACATCACCTACAGTGTGACTCCTCTAGGTTACGCATTGAACCGAGCACCAATAGAAACACTAAAACATAATGTCCGGTCCGCTAGCTGGGGTAAGATTAAAGTAAACCTGCCACATCATACCTCGGTACGAGTTTGATATAAATCCTTGCCTTTTTCATCCTTGTCGGTTAGTTGAGGCACTCATTGGACGTGTTTTGTCTCTTTGAGCTTTCACGAGCAAATCTTATTTGATTAGGTCTTTTGCCATACTTGAGATGATTAATGCAATATTTCCATTTTCATTTGTTTAACTTGGAGTCCAAGAAGACATGAGGGCGTCGGGTCGCCATGCATACTCATTCCATCTCTCTGTG
>NW_017891344.1:0-19818 GCF_001540865.1 Ananas comosus | reverse complement strand
AACGACCCGAAACAGCCTATACTCTGCTGAACAATAAGCTCGGCACCTCAGCACGAGCGTAAATGCCATCTAAACTACCCCAGGTATCCATCGCACTAATACTGCGACGATACAATCGAAACACGGCTCCTATAGCTAAATCTGGTAGTTTAAGCATATGACGGGTCAAAAAACGCGAGTTTTCTCCTAAGTCAAATTTCAAGTCCAACATGTATAATTTAAATATTCATTTCAGCATGCTTCTACATTCATATTACATTCAAGATGCTAATCGGTGAATTAAAGCATGATATACAAGACCCGAACTATACACGTCGACTAAACATGCACTTAGGAGCGAAACCGATGATAACCCACCTCTAGTGCAAATTCCTGGCAGCACGGGACTCCCTCGGCTGTGGCACAACCTGCTGGATCGACGGAAAATGTCCGAGTCTCACAATCAAGCTATCTCCAAGCTATCAACATCAAAATCCACAATTCAGTCCAAATACACAACAGCAAAGAAGAGAAGAGTTTCGACCAAGCTAACCTTCACCAAAATCCACAAGTAAGGACTTCGTGGATTCCTCTCGTAGTCCCGAAACTAACGAATCAAGTTTCGTCGAAATCCGATGCTCCTACGTCGAGTACGAGCTGAAATACCAACAGTCGACGATGAAGTTCAGCAAAACAGCACTTAAGCTTAAATATCTCAATTCCAATGTCAAAACTCACCTAACGAACTCCAAATCAGGTGAAGAGGGTCCCAATTCCAGTACTGGGTGATAGGGAAAATGACTCAACTCTACAAAGCCCCTGCTTCCCAAGTTCACCCCAAGAAAACTCAAAAATTGGCAAATTCTGTTCAAAGCAACAGCAGCAGAGGAAAACCTGAGTTCGACTGAGCTAACCTTCACCAAATTTTGCAAATCAGGGCTTCGTGGATTCCTCTGGAAGTCAAGAATCCAGCAAACCAAGTTTCGTTGAAATCCGACCTTCCTACGTCGCGCACGACCCAAAACACTGGAGGTCGTCGCTGAAGAACTGCAGAATCAGCACCTTGCAATTCTTGGAGAGGTGGATCTTGATGCAAATTGGAAAGATTGGAGAGATTAGAGATGAAAATTCTAAGTCCTCTGTGAAGAACAGGTAAAAGAGCTCAAAGGGGTCGCATACCAGGTATTTATAGGCTGCTGGATGGATCAGATAAGCCCCAGGAAAACTAGCCGCAATCCAGTGCCCCTGCAGAAACGGGCGTTTCCGGGCGCCCGGAAACATGTTCTGGGCGACCAGAACATGCCGACTGCACAAACCGAGCTCCTCGGACTCTCCGCCCGCGGTGCGCTGCGCCCGTAAACGACTCCGGCGGAACTCACCTACCACCCTGCCACGCGTCGAAGCAAGCGATATTCACGATGTCAAATTTCCGGACCCACTTCCGGGCGCCCGGAACTTGGGATCCGAATTGGCTTCCAGTCTCAGTTAAATTCAACACTCGTTTCTGGGCGACCCTAACAATGTTCTGGGCGCCCGAATCTGGCAAAACTCCAGTTTTGCTTATTTGAGTGCGCCGAATCCAATTCTGCATCCAATTCGTGCAAAATTGACTCCGACTCAGTCTGACACTCTCCAGAGATGTCGACCAGTCTATAATACTGAAGCCAATCCTATCCAAAGCTCAGGAACACTACAAGAACTACCCGATTCACGACCTCGAGTTAGCCGCGGTGATTTTCACGCTAAAGCTTTGGAGGCATTACTTGTATGGTGAACATTGTGAGGTATATACCGATCACAAGAGCCTAAAGTATTTGTTCACCCAGAAGGAGTTGAACATGCGACAGCGGCGGTGGTTAGAGTTACTAAAGGACTATGATGTCACTATATTATACCACCCCGGAAAAGCCAATGTCGTGGCCGATGCTCTGAGTAGAAAATCGGCGGAGAATTTAGCGACGGCGATTACGCCCCAACCGCTATTACAAAAGGAAATGCAACGATTCGGGTTGGAAGTGGTAGCGCCGGGAGTGCCGGCTACACTTGCCACATTGGTTGTGCAACCGACCCTATTGGAAAGAATCAAAGAGTTACAAGCTTCGGATCCTTATCTCCAAAAGGTTCGGGGTGATGTTGAGAATGGCAATGCCGAAGACTTTGGCATTGGAGTTGATGGCGCACTTCGATTTCGAAATCGATGGTGTGTGCCTAAAGATGATGAGTTGCGAAGGGCGATCATGCAAGAAGCGCATCAATCTCCCTATAGTATACACCCCGGCGGCACTAAAATGTACAAGGATTTGAAAGAGCACTATTGGTGGCCGGGTATGAAAAGAGATATTGGGGAGTTCGTGGCGCAATGTCTAACGTGCCAACAAGTAAAAGCTGAGCGCCGATTTCCGGCGGGAAAGCTACAAAGTCTACCAATACCCGTTTGGAAATGGGAAGATATAGCAATGGACTTTGTTACCGGTTTGCCTCGATCACAAGGCGGACACGATGCGATATGGGTGATAGTGGATCGATTGACAAAGTCGGCACACTTCTTGCCGATACATACTACGTGGTCGGGAGACAAGCTAGCGCAAGTTTATCTCGACGAGGTTGTGAGACTTCATGGGGTTCCAGTGTCGATCGTGTCGGATCGCGACCCCAGGTTCACATCCCACTTTTGGAAGAGTTTGCAAGACGCGCTAGGCACACGGCTCGACTTCAGTACAGCGTTTCATCCTCAAAGTGATGGACAGTCGGAGCGAACAATACAAATCCTTGAGGATTTACTTCGAGCGTGTGTGCTAGATTATAAAGGAGGATGGCATGATTTCTTGCCTATGGCGGAGTTCGCCTACAATAATAGCTACCAAGAAAGTATAGCGATGGCGCCTTTTGAGGCACTATATGGACGTAAGTGTCGTTCTCCTATCCATTGGAGCGACGTGGGCGAGAGAGCGGCTCTTGGCCCGGATGTGGTGCGGGAGGCGGAAGAGAAAGTTCGCCTTGCCCGTCAACGGTTAGCGATGGCGCAATCTCGGCAAAAGAGTTATGCCGACAAGCGAAGAAAGGATTTGGAGTTCGCGGTTGGAGACCGTGTATTCTTGAGAGTATCGCCGATGCGAGGAGTCAAACGATTCGGGGTCAGTGGGAAGCTAAGTCCCCGTTATGTCGGACCGTTTGAGATATTAGAACGTGTGGGTGCGGTGGCGTATAAGCTCGCACTACCACCGAGACTCGCGAGAGTTCACAATGTGTTTCATGTGTCGAATCTTCGAAAGTATATCCAAAACGCGGCACATGTATTGGAATATGAGCCCATGGAGCTACGTGAAGACATATCCTATGAGGAGTACCCCGTGTGCATCCTCGATCGAGAAGTTAAGAAGTTGCAGAGTCGCAAAATCCCCTATGTGAAAGTCCAATGGAGCAACCACGCGGCGCGAGAAGCCACTTGGGAGCTCGAGGAAACCATGCGGAGAGAGTATCCGCATCTATTCGAGTCGACGAGTTAAGGTATGCGTAATTTCACGGATGAAATTATTTTAAGGTGTGGAGAATGTAATATACCGAAAATTCGGAAAATAAAAGTGTCGAACTTTAGTCAAATTGACCAAAGTGCGAGGATGGTACACTTCGGAAAGTCCGAAGGTGTTAAAAAGAGTAAAAGTGAGTTATGGAAGGTTTTCGAGAGCTAAAGAATTAAATTCTGCAAAACTGCAGATTTTCAGCTCTCGGGGACCGGTCCCTGGTGGGAGAGACCGGTCCCCGAACGCGTACAGAATGAGACAGCCGAAAAATCGGCTAAGTCCTGGAAGATCAGCTCTCGGGAACCGGTCTCTGCCTGAGAGACCGGTCCCCCAGAGACCGGTCCCATCAGAGAGAGACCGGTCGCATCGCGCGCAGCGGCTCTGGCTGCGCAGGGTGGACGTTCGGGAACCGGTCCCTGCTCGGAGAGACCGGTCCCTGCCTGCGCGAACTGCCCAGTTCGGGCAGTGTATTAAAGTGAAAGTTGAGGGGTTTTATTGCATTTTTGCAACCCATTGAGCTATGTTAGTGGGCTGAGGGGCTTTTCCTCTCATTCCACTCCCTCTCACACTCTCTTCTCTCCCTCTCTCTCTCTAGAAGACAAAGGAGAAGAAGAAGAAAGGAAGAAGAGAAGGAAAAGAAGGAGAAGAAGGTGAAGAAGAAGCTTTTGGAGCAAAGAGGCTCCATCTCCTTCCTCCCTAGTGCAAGAAAGGAGAGCTTACAAGGTAAGCTCTTAACCCTAATGTAGTAAAACCCTAGCAATGGGTTTGAATAAACCTAGAAATGGTTTTTATGGAGCTTTTGGAGTATTGGAAGCTTTCTTTTTGCTTCTTTTGAGATCAAGACCATGGGTTGGTTGTTGGAGGTAAAGCTTGAAGAAGAGCTTGACCCCTCTCATGGTGAAACCCTAAGTAGGGTTTTGATTTGTCTAGAGATGGTTTTAATGGACTATTTAGAGTATAAGGAAGCTATTTTTGCTTCCCAATGAGATCAAACCCTAGGTTTGATATGTGCATTGGAGCTAGGGCACCCAAATTGGGGCTTTTGCTCATGAAGGTTTCTAAGTGCAATTCACCCTCTAAAAACCAAATTGGGGGTATTTACGACGCGTTGGTGCGCTCGGATTAACGTTACGAAAAGCCGATGAAAAGTTATGGGCAAAATGGCCTAATAAGGGCTTCGTTTTGCCGCAGGTAGTGAACCGGGCGATTAAAAATTCCAAGAAAATCATCGGAACACCTTTGAAAGTTACGAGGTGGGTGGTGCTTCTCAAACTCATTGAAATTCTCTCTATACCTAATGTGTCATTCTTTGAGCATATGTATATATATTGTTGCATGCATATTAGGGTAAAGTAATGATGAAATGTAATGATTGCATGATTGTGAGCACAACTTGCATAATGAGATGGTTGAGAACCTAATAATGTTAAAACCCTAGATGTATGCATGAGAGAAAATGTGAGCACCCAAAGAGAGCAAAAGAACAGAGTNCCGACAACGTTATAACCTAAAAAACTCCCCGGAGTGATCTAAAACAATGTGATCTACCCAAATAATCGGTAAAGGGAGAGAAGGGAGGAGTAAAGAGTGGGAGTGGGATGTGGAAGATCTCTCTCTTCTTCTTCTTCTTTCTCTTCCTCCTCTTCTTCTTCTTCTCAAACGAACTCCCTCGAACCTCGAGTTGGGCAAAGAGAGGAAAGGTGGGAACGAACTGAACCTCGAACGAACATCTCGAACCACCACCTGGTTAGAAGTTGGGATCTTCTAAACCTCGAACAAACCTCCGTAGAACCCTCCAATCATGAACCTAAGATGGTAAACTAGGAACTAAACCATCCAAAATGGTATACCTTGGGATCTAACCTATAATCCCAACTAAAAACCCCGAAAAACTAGATCCTGAAAACCCCGATCTAACAAACCTAATCTTGGAAGGAACCCGAACCTAACCTTTCCTAAATCGAGAGAAAACCTCGAACTCTCTCTAAAGGATGTGTAATCCACTCAAAATCGGGAAAACGATTCAAACAATTTCAAACTAGAATACCAACCAGCATTACGGGAGCATAGAGAAGCGACTAGTGAAAATCCCATGAAACTCTGAGCACCTGTTGAGGCAAGCCGCTTAGCTTCCTCGTGCGCTGCCAAGCCACCCAAACCGGATCGGTGTGTTACTCTTTTAGAGTAACCACAACTAAACTCATGACAATTTACAAATAAGTACGTAAAGGTACGATCTATGTAAATAATACTAAAAATCTTCCGAATTAAACGGATGCAATGTACACCACTTTTAAAGCCTGGAGATACATCATCTCTCGATCGTACACCTTGAACTTGTCCAAATCGTAGGATAACTCTGAACCTTAGTATTAAGGATACCACTTTTGCTCGTAGAGTACGTACGTAAATTTCAATAAAGATAAATTCTAAATTTTCAAGGATCACTCGGTATTTCCCCGAGCCCCTAAACGTGATGAACACATGTTAACTCGATTACAGTATTTCCCCGTAGCTCGAGCCCAATACACACTTAAATCACCTATCACGGTAACTCTCTCAACCTCACACGAACAAGTAGCTTTACAGATTCACAGTATTTCCCCGTGATCTGAATTACTTATAATCTTAAAGTGTAACACTGGATCTTGATCTAGAAGCTCTACGATCACTTATAACGGTACAATCTCTGTACTACTAACCCATAAACTCTGCAACTGATACGAACGAACTGTAAACACGAGTAAGCGTGTACGAACACTCCCAGCGAGGGATGTTCGGCCGTGAGGCCTCAATCGGATGCGCTGAATACATGCGAGCACGCCATAACTCTTCGAATGCCCCAGCTCACCCTGTCTCTGTAAGGTTCTCATCCTTACAGCCCGATGGTGTCCGTGAATCCGCCGTGTTCGACCTGATGGAAACCATCCAGGAATTAACCTTTACTTTTAGCTGTGTCACAACTCAAATAATACTAGTGATGATCTGTCTCTCACCATCATCCTCATGTACCTGAATGAAGATCGTATCAACACCTGTAAACCCATAAGTATGTATGTACATCATACGATCCTCTACAACAAATAACGTAGGAATATACGTAACATCAGTACTGTTTCATGGTGAAAGTATAGACATATTTCATTTAGTACTATAATGAACACTTGTATATCTATATATAATAAGTACTGTTCTATTTCAGCGTAATATTTACGGTACAAATTAACGTTCAGCATCGAATCGTAGAATTAATACGAAAGAATATACGTTAGATGAGCAATGATAATAACAATCTGAATGGGAAAGAAAACCCCGGATCACCACGTAACTCGACTCCAGTCATTAACGGGTGACCCTTGATATTTAATATCAAGAGTGCGGGAGACAAAATACAAAAGAAAGTCTCGGAAAGTGCGGCCCTCTCCGATCCCTAGCTCCTTTCCCGCACCGAAGCTCGATCGAGAAGTCGCTCACTGCTCAGCGATCCACCAGATGGAGAGCTACAAAAATAAAACACTCTCCAACTCTCAACATGGGCATATACATATCTCTGGTGGAAACAGTGCGGGGCCCTGGCTACGGTTAAACCGGGCTGGGCTCGTGCAGTTTGTCTGCGNCTTGCCTGTCTCAAAGGGGATAGGCGGGTTCCGAGTAGTGTACATGTAAAAGTAGTTATCTCTTTTCGTGATCGCCTTTGTATGTGTTTGCCGAATGTGCTCCCATTCGTTATCGGTAATCACTTTCTTTTTCCTTTGATTTGTAAGTGTTCATTTTACTAAGTAAAATCTAGTATATGTAACGTAGGTAGATCATTAAATAGCTTAAGAAGTAAGTAATGTAGTAAAGAAAGAATGTAATGTAATGGAGTTTTATTTGAAATGTAAGAAAAGAAATGTAATGATTCGGTCTGGGCAGTTTTCGCCCAGAGGGACCGGTCTCTCCGCAGTAGGGACCGGTCTCTCGCTGCGAACCCGAAAAACCAGCGTTCGGGAACCGGTCTCTCCCTGCACGGGACCGGTCTCTCACTGCGAAGACGCGCTCGGGGACCGGTCTCGCCCGCAAGGGACCGGTTGCCTCAGGGCTGCTGCAACACTGCTCACTGGGGGACCAGTCTCTCCTTTCAGGGACTGGTCCCTGAGAGTAAAAACTCTCAGGACTTGCCTAGAATTCCAGTTTTCGAACTTTTTAGGTCGAAAAGCATTCAACAACCCTCCACCAAGTGTGGAAAAGCTCGAAATATATCTAAACACTCGAACCTCGCAATTTGCAAAGGTCCAGTGTGCTACACTCCCGAACCGGACCAAATTGGTAGCGGTCTCGGGGCGTGACATATTAGTCACAAAAAATATTGCGAACTATCGCGAGAAAATAAATAGCGACAGTTTTAAAAATCGTTGCTAAATATTTTATTTAACGACATTCTTACTATCCGTCACAATAAAAACTGTCGCTGTGTAGCCTATTTGTTGTAGTATAGCTCACTTTTAACTCTTCCAACCTTGTTGGAAAGTTAAATAGGACTTGTCCATCTAATTCCTTCGGACACTTTAGTTAATTTGGCTAAAGTCCGGATTACTTTACCGAAGTTTCGATATGTTACATCGAGCCGGTCGGTTGATTTAGTATACTAGTAGCTGTTGTTCATCCTACATGATGCATGCATTCATTCGACATCTAGTTTAGAGGTATAGTAGTAGTAGTTTCTTACTGTTGTTTTACTTGTCCACTTTCTTTTAGCAGTTTAGTATTTCTTTGCCTCTGGTAGACCTAGCAGGTAAATCGTTATCGTTGATGATAGTATCCATTGAGGACTGCTAGTTTTTAGTACTTCTCATGCCCTTTGTGTTGACTTTTTCTTGCAAAGACCACTTTACCTATTCCTGTTTCTTCTGATCGAGGTAAAGGGATCGTTGGATAAATAGCTTTCCCACTCGAGAATTGCTTTAATGGAGAACCCAATTATTTTAGTTTTTGAGAGACTCACTCTTATATGAATGTAGTTTACTCTTTTATTGAGAGAGATTTATTGCACTATTTTGAGGTGTTTTATATGTACAATTTGTTTTAGTGATGTTTTAGTTATTCTAGCTCTGTTGCTCTTTCTTGTGGTTGTTCTTCATTCACGAAGTAGGTGTTTATCGCTTCTTATGCACTTGGGTTTCCATGTGTGCGGCAAATCTATTAGCGAGCCTGAGTTCCAGCATAACCCGGGGTGTGACAGTTCTTTACTTTATAACTTTAGTAGATCTAGCGAGTAGGTCGTCGTCGTCAATGACGGTACCTATTAAGTACAACTCATTTTAATAGTTCTCACACTCTTTATAGTTAATCTTTTTTTGTAAAGCCCTTTGCACCTATTGCCATCCAACCGACGTAAAGGAATCGGTGGCTAGTCAGCTTCCCTATCTGAGCTATACGAGTTAGCAGTGCACCCGGTAGAGGCTAATTTTTGAAGGATAGTATATTGTACATACCGGTACTGACTTGGCCAGCTTATTGTATTTTATTTTCAGCTATTGGAGTTGTAGTTGTACTTTTGGATCTTGTATATACAATATTTTAGCGTGTTAGTTGTTTTTATTTCAGCTCTGATATCTGATAGTTTTTAGGATTGTTTATAGGTATTTCTGACGATTCGTATGTATGGAACTTCTTATATATTCAGCAGAGCTGTTGGCGAGCCCAGAGTTCACCCTAACCTGGGGTGTAACATCATCATTCCATATCTTTTCTTTTGAGATGATATTTTCAGATTGTCTCAGTACTATCTACTAATGTTTAGTTATTATAATAATTTTTAGTTGTTACATTAACTTTTTGTTAATTGCAACAAATAATCAAATTTGAATTTAAATTCTAAATATACATATAAATGTTAATCTTATTTAATTTAAAATTTTTATCTCATCTTAAATTTATAGTTAAAATTAAATTATTCGATATAAATTTAAATTTATTTATTTTTAAATTAAAATTAAAATTTGTGTTTAAATCATGACTTAAATTTAAATTTGGATATGAAATTTTAATTGATACATAAAACTCTTAGTTAAAGTGGATCAATTAAATTTTAAATTTGAATTAAAGATGAATTCAAATTTTAATATTTTTAGTTTAAAATATGCACTTAAATTTTGGGTTTGTGGAAACTCGGAAAACATACATAAATATTCTATATGAATTTACTTTTAAAAAAAATTCAATTTTTATTGAAAATTTTTTGATAAATTTGATAAAAAAATTATGTTAATTATAAATAATTATTAGAATAATTATGAGGTGCATTTTGAGGCGCACTCAACTAGTAACATTACAAAATAGAAGGTTGAAAATACCTTCTAATCTTTTTAAACTTTTTGTAGCTTGAAAAGTATTTTATAGGCCATATGAAAAAGACGAAAAAAAAAAGAAAAAAAAAGAAGAGTGGCTTAGAAAGGAAGGGAAAATCCATGAAAAGAAAACTCCGGAGCAGCAGAGACTGGAGAGAAATAAATTAGTCACTTTCCGCCCGTCATCATCAGATTCATCACTAATTATTTACTTGGAAGGCAAACCTCTCACCCACCGCCCCTCCACCCCCAATCTTGAATCCCCGCGATGCACCAAATAATCCCGTCCGTCTTCCTCCTACTTCCCACCCACCACCACTCCGTCCACACAAATTTTAGAAGATGAAACCCCGCCCAATATCGCCTCCTCCAGCACCTTCGTCCTCCGCGCTCCGCGGCTACTTGGCCCGCGCCACCTCCTTCGTCCTCCTCATCTCCCTCAGCTACGCCCTCGGCTTCCTCTCCGCCTCCTCCTCCTCCTCCTACTCCTCCAGCTCTCCTTCCCCTCCTACCCGACTCAATCTCCAATCGGGAGATGCCCAGTCGATCAATTTAACTGCTCGCCCGATCCCGACCCTGACCCCGACGCTGAAGGCGAAAGCGGCCGCAGAGACGTCGTCCTCCTCGCTGCCGCCGCACGACCTGCTCCGCTTCCGCACGCGGTGCGCGGCGCCCATCCCGCAGTCGGAGACTCTGCGGACGATTATCGACCGGGTGTTCGACGGGGACGACCCCTTCGCCGGCTTCCCCGCGCCCGACACGGCGGCGCTTCTCCTGGCCCCGGCGGCGCGGCCGCGCGGGTGGGGCTCGCGCGGGGCGGTGTTCCGCGACCTGATGGCGTCGGTGCGCCCCCGCACCGTGATCGAGCTGGGCGCCTTCCTCGGCGCCTCCGCGCTCCACATGGCGGCGCTCGCCCGCAACCTCTCCTTCGCCCCGCCGCCCCTCATCCTCTGCGTCGACGACTTCCGCGGCTGGCCCGGCTTCCGCCGGCGCTTCCGCCGCGACGTCCCCCGCGCCCGCCACGCCGACGCCCTGCTCCTCCAGCAGTTCATGGCCAACGTGGCAGCGGGCGCTGCGGGAGCGGGGTCCGGCGGTGCGAGCGTGGTGCCGGTGCCGTTCTCGACCGGCTCGGCGCTGGAGGCGCTGTGCGAGTGGGGGGTGTACGGGGACCTGATCGAGGTCGACGCCGGGCACGACTTCCACTCGGCCTGGGCCGACATCAACAGGGCCTATGCCGTGCTCCGCCCCGGCGGCGTGCTCTTTGGACATGACTACTTCACCGCCGCCGACGACCGCGGGGTGCGCCGCGCTGTGACGCTCTTCGCCCAGGTGAAGGGACTCAAGGTCCGTCCGCACGGCGAGCATTGGGTGCTCTCCCCCAAGCCCAACTCCGATGACTACTAGCATCCTTCCTTCGTTTCTACATCAGATTTATTGAATCAAATTACAAAATTCGGCCGGCCGGCGTTCTGAATGAATCAAACCAAAAAATTCTTTCGGTACAAATCCAGTATATATACGAGCTTTTTAAGCCTTTGTGGTATGTACAGTACAGAGAAAGAAATATAATACGACCGACAGAGATATGGTCGTCGTAGGGAGGGAAAGAAAGAAAAAACATAAAAATAGGAATAAGGTGGGGGTGATGATAACCATAACCAAACATGATTGGGATCATCATCTGCACATCAATTGGTTATGTAGTAGTATGTATGTGGGGACTGTAAAGCGCGATTGCACTTCTTACCTAATAATAGAAAGCGTATCATGTTACTAATGAAGGAAATTAAGTATGGTTATGGCCTCACATGGCATGTTGAGTTTGAGATTTATTGTTGTGGTGTGTTTTTAAAAGTGTTAGTTGCACGATTGTTTTCCAAGCTTAACCCACTTTTTTATTTTGGGTTTCAACTTTTTTTTGTTTTACTAGTATAGTATAGTAATTCGTGCGTTGCGACGGATAGATACTACTAAAATAAATTTAATATTTAACTAATGTATTAAAAGTTTGCTATTATTTTAAAAATCAAAGTATTCCAAACATATTGACTTCTTGAAAAAGTATATTAACTTACTGAAACCGATTAGTAACAAAATGCTCATAGAAAGATCATAAGTATGTCAACCTATTGAGCCGAAAAGTAACATACTATTTGAGAGAGATTTAGATAAACAATTCAATAAAAATTAACATTTTATAAATCAAAACAATCAAAGGATTAAACTTTTTTTGTATAAGCTATATATTTATCCCTTCATTTTCTATATAAGCTATGATATTTATCCCTTCAAGAAAATAAAGACATTTTTAGATCATATATCAATCAAATTTTGTAAATATTCTTATATCAGTTAATAAAAAGAGTTATAAAAGTAGAAAAAGAATAAGCACATAAAAAGTTATATAATAAATTTTTAAAAGATAAAATGATATACAACCTAACACAACCTAATACAGTAAATATAAAATAGAATTTTACTTTCAAAAAAAAAAGAAATAAAGGATAGAAAAAGAAAAAGTAATAACCTTCAACACAACAAACACATCAGTTCAAATGCCATGCAAATAAAAATAACTTGAAAAAATTGAAAAAAACTACCTAAGAAATTTCAAAGCTACAACATAAAGAATATGTAGTTCTTTTAAAAAAACCCTTGAAATTTGGAGGAAGGCTCGATTTGATGGAGATGACAACGCCAAACTCGACGATGCAGCATGCAAACTCATCCTCCGTCCACAGCACGTGCTCGATCTTGGCCTCGGAGCCTGTCACGCCCCGCCCCGAGACCGCTACCAATTTGGTCCGGTTCGGGCGTGCCGGACGGACACCGAACGGACAGCACCTCCCCTGTCCGCCTAAGGCTCAACACAGGATCATGTACAAAGAATTTGCCCAGGGATAATTCAATACATACACGATCCAACAAGGAGAGAAGCACAAAGAGTGCAATACAACAAGAGCAAGTAACACAAGTATACATACAAGTGCATAAAGAGAGATACATCTAGCTATTACATCACATCCCACTTTTACATCTTTGATTACATTTAAGCTTCCAAAATGAATACATAATTATCTCACATATATCTAGGTACAATGTACTCTCCAAAATATAACCACGTCACCTATGTACACGAGGGTACTCTAGTACAAAAGGAAAGCCACAACTAGCTAGCTAGGGCGCTACGCCCTTACCGCGATCCCCTGCCGGTCCGCTCTCGTGTGTACCTGTACCCCAAAACCACACGGGGTGAGAACTATATAAATATAGTTCCCAGTGGGTTCGGCCGCCGACTCCGCCGATCTTCCCACTAGGTCTAAGCTGGCACAGATAGATAGATAGAGATATAGATGATATAAACAGCTACTATATCTACTATGCCATCAAATGCAAGGAATGCATGCAATATCATTTATCATGCTAGTATGCTTTAACAATGTAATGAATACAAATACGACACAGTTATGCAATCCACTAACATATACTATGTCTAATCAGGGTATGAATGCAAATCCACTTATGCTATTCATGTCATTACCCAATCCACTAGGCTACCCCGCCTAAGATCTCAAATCTCATAGGTACTCACACCACAATCTAGTAGGTGAAGAGGTGAAGAGCTACCCCGCTCTTCGCCCTGACTGATATCTCAAATCTCATAGGTGAGGAGCTACCCCGCTCTTATCTCACCCGTCTCACATCTCAAAGGTAATAGATGAAGAGCTACCCCGCTCTAATCTCATAGATATTGAGCTGCCCCGCTCAATCTCATAGGGGAAAGGCTACCCCGCCCTTCGCCCCAACTCACGTCCCAGTCCAATGGGTGAGGAGCTACCCCGCTCGTATCCTATCCGATGAGCTACCCCGCTCATGAGCTACCCCGCTCGTGTGACAACTCCGGCAATGGGTGAGGAGCTACCCCGCTCGTATCCCACCCAGTGAGCTACCCCGCTCGTGAGCTACCCAGCTCGTGTGACAACTCCGGAGTGCACTGCTTGTGTGGAGCGACCACCACAAGCTCAAAACAGACTTGTGAATATGATCCAATCCTCGCCAACTGAGGATACCCTGTCAACTAGGTTAACAAACACTCGAAAACCACCTATCCCTAGGTCCATGTCAAGCGTCTCAACCACACTAATAAACTCACACTAGGGAATTGAACTATCCCTATGTTTGATGCCATAGCGTCTCAATTACACTAGTTCTCATGCAATATGCCATGACTAGGGAAACTCACCTATTCCCTATGCTCAATGTCACAAGTGTTTCTATTACACTAAGTTCCAATGCCACTCATCATGTTGTTATCATTGTTTACATGCTACTCGTCCAAGTCATAGTGTTTTCTATACACTAGTTCGCATGTCACTAGTTTTCATCATCAAGTCCGAGTTCACCATTTTCTTATCACTATAGGATCTCATGTCACAAACCCTAATCCTCATGCATTCTAGATTTAAGTGTTAAGTCCATAATGCTACACAACTAGACATGCATGCAAGGAAATAGAAATGCAACTATACATACATCCTATAATGCATAAGAACAATATGTGCAATATGACCAAAAATCTAACTCGGACATAAGGAAGCCCAGTTGCTTCGGGATGGACACCCCCCACCTTTAGGTGATGTCACGAGCCCACGATTCCCATTTCGCGATTTTATGAAGCTTTCCCCGCAAGCTGCGACAATCTGTACCTCAACAAGCCTTTTCTTCAATATCTTTGTACCCGCTCGACGAATCGACGAACCGACTTCGCCAATGCATCGGAATATCTAGCAATTTGGTTTGTATAGGTTCAATTTAGATCAAACCCTCACATATTGCAAAATCCTATTTTGGAGCCCTAGCATGCAATTACCTCCAAATAATCCAAATTAAATGGAGCAACATGCTAAGAATGCTCATTAGAGGCTGCTAGAACACTTAAGGTTAAGGATTAAGCCAAATCCCAAAAGTTTACCAAAATGTGAATGCCGAGACGGAAGCACGAAGCTCCAACGGACACACGAAAGCTCAATCTGTCGCTCCCAACGCGTTCGCAAGCTCGTTCTCCGCCAACGCCGTGAATTTGGGCGAAAGATCTAGAGAGATGAGAGAGTTATTTAGAGAGAGAAAGTGAGGATTTCTCTCACTACCACCATGAACGTGTGGTGTTGTGGGGGTGGTGGTGGCTGTGAAGAACAAGAAGACTAGAAGCTTCTACTTATAGTCAACACCCCAATAGTAGCATACACTATTCACTTCAGGCAGTACGAAATTTGATATCTTTCGCCGGAGCCCTCTGAATATCCGTTTGAGCTCAAATTTAACAGGCAGGCTCGGTTTTACTTAATAAGTCCAAAGAAATTTTAATCTTTCAGTTTCGACTATGTTTGGTCACCGAAAGCTGTACCGAACTGTAATCTTTATCAAATAGCAGTCGAATTTTATTTTCCATTTTTCAAGCGTCAGAATGGTATGAAACTTTAAATCTAGCCTCATAAAAATAATTCTGACATATTCTCCAGTTTTTATAATTTTCTGACACTGTGCATTTTCTGCTAATTTATCTGCCCCGTCTCTCACAGAAAATTCTAAATCTTCTGTTTTCGCTCCGATTTCAGCACAGGTCATTTCCAACTTATACTTTACACCCTTAAATCCAATAAAAATAGTATCTCACACTATTTTTATTTATATTTATTTTTATATTAAAAATTCAGTATACTACATCCGCCGTAACTTCATAATTTTAGAAGTTCGGTACCTTACAGAGCCCATGGAGGAGAAAGAGAAAGCAAAGAATGAGAGAAGGGGGCTTTTTGTGTGGGTTTCTACGATTTATGGTTTACAATAGGGGTAAGGTGGGTGGACTATTAATTAGACGTTATGTGCTGAGAGAAAGCGAAGGATTGGGTTAAGGTGGATGGACCATTAATTACACATTATGTGAGGAGGAAAGGCGAAAGGTTGGATTAAGGTGGGTGAACCATTAATTAGACGTTATGGGTAGAGAGAAGATAAAGGATTGGTTTTGCAATGTGAAGTCCAAAAGAAAAGAAAATACAACTATGTGGCATTTCTTTTGAAAATTAATATATAGGTATAGAGGTATAGATAATTAGATTTTTAATATTTGTCATTTACTTTAATTAAGTCTCTATCAAAACCATGCTTGATGTAACATACCAGATTTTGGTATAAAAGTAAAAATAAATAAAAATAGTGTGAGTGTCACGCCCCGGGGCCTAGCGGAAGCCCGCCCGGCACGTGTCCAGACCCACCATACATCTAAAACATATAAGGCGTCTAGAATAAAATGGTAAATAAAGCAATAGTAGAAAGACATCTAGAAGAATCAGAGCAAAGTACAACTAGATTCTACAATAGAGAAATAAACAAACGGTTAAAATCCACTAAGGAGGAACCATAAAGTAGTACAACAAAATCCAAATACAAGAGCCAAAAGTACAATAGAGGTGGTCTCTATACATGGTAACAAAACTCTCCCTCACCAAAACACAAAAAGAGAGTAAACCACCTAGGAGCAAAAGCAAGCTCCGCGATCTAGCTACGCGACCCCCTTGCCGCGATCCCGCGCCTCTATCGGTGCTGAAGGCTCTGAAAGGAAATCAGAAAATAGGGGCGTGAGAACTATTAAATAATAGTTCCCAGTGGGCGATTACTCACTTCAGTGAAATGCGCCACTAGGCCCAAAAACTGAAAAAGGGTAAGTACAAATATGAAATAAACCATAAGCTACTAACATGAAAGCTTGTTATAACATGATATCTCTACTTAGCATGAATTTGCATAAGTAATAAAGCTGCTGTAACATGAATGTCCAAGAGCACGACTAACATAATGTCCACAAATTAAATAGTAAAATGTCATTGTTTACTATTCTAGTCAATGTCCACTCGGTATACTAAGTCACCAATATTTCAATCTTGTAGGACCTACCCGTGGGTAGTCCGGCCTGCGCCGTGCCTAATGGCCCCGTGGTAGTCAACATCCCCACTCTAGGAATGAGCCTCCCCCACGGCATTCCATGTCACGCGCCGGGACCCAGCGGAAGCCCGCTCGGCACGTGCCCAGACCCGCCATACGTCTAAAACATATAAGGCGTCTAAAAACAACAGTAATAAAAGCAATAATAAGAGGCATCTAGGAGTATCAGAGCATGATAAATGTCTAAATACTACAACCAGGGATAAGGATAAAGCTGTAAATCCACTAAATAAAACATAAAGTAAATACAATAGAAAATCCCAAATACAAGTGCTAAAAGTAGGTACATAGGTGGTCTCTACACATGGATACAAAATCTCTCACTCTCCCAACTACAAAAAGAAAGAGCAAACCACCTAAGCAAGAACCGCTCCTCGCTAGCTAGCTAAGCGATCCCCTTGCCGCGATCCCGAGCCTCCGCCGGTGCCGAAGGCTCTGAAAAGTAACCATAAAACAGGGGCGTGAGAACTATTAAAAATAGTTCCCAGTGGGCAATTACTGACTTCAGTGAACTGCGCCACAAGGCCCAAAAGCTACAAGAAGAGGTCAGTGACTAACAATGTAATAATTAAACGGTAAGTGAAATATAACTTACTATAACATAGAGTCTCCACTTAGCACGATTTGCATAAGTAATAAATCAACTATAACATGAATGTACATGGATGTGTAAGACATGCATAAGCGTAGAAATGCAACCAATCCAATGTCCTCAATGCAAAGATAGTAAAAATGTCGTCGTTTACCCGAAGGCTGTCTGGCCTGCGCCGTGCCTAATGGCCCCGTGGTAGTCAACATCGCCACTCTAGGGATGAGCCTCCCCCACGGCGATCCACTTCGGCGCCCAATCCCGCACGGCGAGCATGTATCGCGATGGCTATCTCCGGAGTGCCGGCTTGTAGAGAGCTACCCTCACAAGCATGTGCGAATGAGCACAAATGGCAAGCAAGCAATGATCTGTCTCAAGTACCAAGTCCTCATGTCTAAAACATGGAATATGTCAAGTATCACGATGGCCTATCTCTATGTCGTCATGTCTCTAACATGGAATATAGCAGATATGTAGTGGCCTACCAATATGTCTCTATGTTGCAGTTTCATAGTTTACTAGTTTCAAGTGCCCCTTTATGACACTCTGGTTCTCTATGTCAAAACATGGTAACTANCAAAGTACAACTAGATTCTACAATAGAGAAATAAACAAACGGTTAAAATCCACTAAGGAGGAACCATAAAGTAGTACAACAAAATCCAAATACAAGAGCCAAAAGTACAATAGAGGTGGTCTCTATACATGGTAACAAAACTCTCCCTCACCAAAACACAAAAAGAGAGTAAACCACCTAGGAGCAAAAGCAAGCTCCGCGATCTAGCTACGCGACCCCCTTGCCGCGATCCCGCGCCTCTACCGGTGCTGAAGGCTCTGAAAGGAAATCAGAAAATAGGGGCGTGAGAACTATTAAATAATAGTTCCCAGTGGGCAATTACTGACTTCAGTGAAATGCGCCACTAGGCCCAAAAACTGAAAAAGGGTAAGTACAAATATGAAATAAACCATAAGCTACTAACATGAAAGCTTGTTATAACATGATATCTCTACTTAGCATGAATTTGCATAAGTAATAAAGCTGCTGTAACATGAACGTCCAAGAGCACGACTAACATAATGTCCACAAATTAAATAGTAAAATGTCATTGTTTACTATTCTAGTCAATGTCCACTCGGTATACTAAGTCACCAATATTTCAATCTTGTAGGACCTACCCGTGGGTAGTCCGGCCTGCGCCGTGCCTAATGGCCCCGTGGTAGTCAACATCCCCACTCTAGGAATGAGCCTCCCCCACGGCATTCCATTTCGGTGCCCAATCCCGCACGGCGAGCATGTGTCGCGATGGCTATCTCCGGAGTGCCGGCTTGTGGGAAGCGACCCTCACAAGCATGTGCTAATGAACACAATGGCAAGCAAGCGTAAAGGTACGTCTCAAGTCTCAAGTCATCATGTCTAAAATATGGAATAAAGCAAGTGTCTCAATGGCCTATCACTATATCATCATGCCTAAAACATGAAATATAGTCGATGTCCAAATGGCCTGTCACTATGTCTCTATGTTGCAGTTTCACAGTTTACTAAGTCGGTGCCCCTATATGGCACTTTTGTTCACTTTGTCCAAACATGAGTTAGGAGTTCAAGAGTACACAATTCTAGTTCTTTCATCATATGAGACATATCCCTAACTTGCAATATAGAATACTTTTCACATGCATGCAGAATACACATATGACTATACTATATAGAGTTGAATTTTCATGATACATAACACATGCATTTTAAGTATTCTAAAATTCATAAAAATCTTATCTAGCATGAATATGTATGCATCTCGATGAAACGACAAGGATAAAACACATAGGGAATATTTCTCCCCTATTTCATGAAGTCAAACCCACCGTGACTCTCGCAACCTTTCGTTTCGCCGAACAAAGTTGCTCACTACTCTCCTAGCACCCTAAATGTCACACCCCGGGACCCAGCGAAAGCCCGCCCGGCGCGTGCCCAGACCCGCCATACATCTAAAACGTATAAGACGTCTAAAAACAACAATAATTAAAAGCAATAATAAAAGACATCTAGGAGTATCAGAGCATAATAAATGTCTAAATGCTACAACAAGGGATAAGGATAAAACTGTGAATCCACTAAATAAAACATAAAGTGATATAAGGAAATCCCAGATACAAGTGCTATAGGTAGATACATAGGTGGTCTCTATACATGGATACCAAAACCTCTCACTCTCTCAACTACAAAAGAAAGAGTAAACCACCTAGGCGAAGTACCGCTCCTTGCTAGCTAGCTAAGCGATCCCCTTGCCGCGATCCCGTGCTTCCGCCGGTGCCGAAGGCTCTGAAAAGTAAACCATAAAACAGGGGCGTGAGAACTATTAAAAATAGTTCCCAGTGGGCAATTACTGACTTCAGTGAATGC
>NW_017891343.1:17301-19825 GCF_001540865.1 Ananas comosus | reverse complement strand
TTAATATGAATTTAACTTAATATAATTGTGAAGTTAAACACGGTTCAAACAACCTTTTTGTTAAAAAAAAATTTCTCCTCAAAATCATGAAATTCAATCAACTCCTCTCTCAAAAATTTTGAATTCCTAAACACCTTTCCTCAAAAAGATTTTTTTTTTTTTAAACAAACAAAAATCAACGCACCAAAAATCATTTAAAACATGTGATGCAATGAACAAGATTATGCAACAAGCACCTATCAAAGCATTACATTAAAGATCAAAAATGACTAGGACGAGGAGCAAGGAAAGATATCACCTTTCCGAATCCAAACTTGTCGGATCTTTGGTTTTCTCGGCTTGTCGACGTTTGGTGCCGTTTGTTTAGATTTGCGATCGACCATTGGTGTTTTCTTTGCTTGAGGCTTCGGTTGAACTTGTTGTTTAGGCTTAGAAATCCGATTTGCTTGTGGCTTAGGTAGGATCCGATTCTCTTGAGGTACTCGACTCACTTGATTTTGCTTTTGATTCCGTGGGGGAAGTCGAGTTGTAGATGATTGACGTTGCAAAGTTGCCAATTGATTCTTCTTTGTCTTGATCGGGCAATTCCTTTTGATGTGTCCTTTGATGTCACATTTATGACACACCTTCTCTTTCAGAGTTGTTACGACTTTAGAAGTTGATTTTGAATCCTTCTCAACATATGTTCTTTCATATCCGAGGCCCAACTTATCCTTTTGACCCAACCCGAGCATATGGTCCAATTTCTTCGATCCCGATGAGAACTTTTGTATGTCGGTTTGGAGTCGACGAACTTGGTCGGTTAAGGCTTGATTGGATTTGTGCGATTCATGAAATTGTTGCTCCAAAAATCCAATCTTGTCTTTAGATGATCTAACCGTTGATTCCGCTTCTTTGAGCTTCTCTTGGAGGTCCGAATTATTTTTCAAAATTGATTACCTTTTCTCCTCGAGAGCTTTGTTTATGGTCTTTAAGTTGTTGTTATCCTCTTCGAGATTCAACAAACGACGCCTCAACTTCTTTTTTAACTTAGCCATCTTCTTTGATTCAATAAGAAGTAGGTTGTAAGCTTCCGCTATATCCTCGTCGTTCGAATCCTCCCCGCTTTCGCCGTTGTCGCTCGATGAATCATACGAGGAGAAAGAAAGATTCGAGTTAGTAGCGATAGAGGATAAACACACAACATTCGACGAAGGTGTATTAGCAAATAAGGCAATTTGATCATTCTTCTCTTCGTCACTTGACGATGATTCACTTGATGTTGTATCATCCCATGTCTTTGCTTGCATAGCCTTTTGTCTATACGTCTTCTTTGAAGGACAATCCATCGCAATGTGGCCGTAACCTTTACATTTGTAGCATTGGATCTCTCCTTCAAATTCATCATTTTCCTTTGAAGACTTTGTACGGTTTTTATCCTTAGACTTTGAAGATGAAGATGATTTAAACAAAGATTGTCGCTTAGACATTGAAGCCTTGTCCGATCTATTCTTCTTTCGGAAATTCCGACGAAACTTTTTCGTAAGGAGCGCTAATTGATGTTCAAAATCCGCAATTGATAACTCGTCGTCAGAACTTGAGTCTT
The DNA here is from genome assembly GCF_001540865.1 of Ananas comosus. NCBI lineage: Eukaryota > Viridiplantae > Streptophyta > Magnoliopsida > Poales > Bromeliaceae > Ananas > Ananas comosus. The sequence goes on along the minus strand of NW_017891343.1, from coordinate 18,240 downwards.
CGTCCTTCTCCTTTGTAGATTTCAACGCAACCCCTGTTCTTTTAGAGAAAGACTTGGAAGAAGATTGATTAGTAGGAAAAGTCATCTCATACGTTTGCAAAGCGCCTACTAATTCTTCGACTTTCATCTCATCCGGATGTTTGACCGTTTCAATTGCGGCTACTTTAGCCCGAAAACGTTCCGGAAGAGTTCGAAGAATTTTACGAACAACTTTAGAATCCGGGATTTTCTCTCCCAAGTTAGCACATGTATTCACAACGTCTTGTAGACGCGTATAGTACTCGGTAAAGGTCTCATTTTCGTCCATAGAAATTGAATCAAATTTGCTAGTTAGCATTTGCAATTTTTTGACCTTTACTAAGCTCGTTCCTTCATGCGTAACTTGTAGAGTATCCCAAATTTCTTTTGCCATTTCGCATGCAGAAATACGAGTAAACTCCGTGTCACGTCCCGAGCTCCGCCTATTTGGTCGGATTCGGGCACGCCGACAGACCGCCGAACGGACAGAGCCTCCCCTGTACGTTCTAGGCGTCACAATCTATACAATGCAATACAAGAGGTTCCAAACAGGAACTGTATTCAACCATAGATTGCATAAGTATCAAAAACATAAAATGCGAGCTATGCTATTACAAGCATTCATCTCAGAACTTTTACATTTACAATATTACAAATACCTTTAAATACCTTTAAGTTCTTACAAAACTTATACAATTTTGTTACAAGTTTGTTTCTTTCAATTTGAACTTTGAACTTGACTTCTTCAGGGTATTGCTATCTTGGTCTCGGTGGTGGGGCGCTATCTACGGAACTACGCCCTGTCCTCGCGCCGCCGCGCCGCTCGCGTGCAACTTGTACCCCCAAAACAACACGGGGGTGAGAACTATATAAATACCACCCAGCTCGAGAAGAGAACCCACCGGCATGGGTGATCCTTGA
>NW_017891343.1:4542-17276 GCF_001540865.1 Ananas comosus | reverse complement strand
ATATGTCTAGTGCGTCACAATCTATACAATGCAATAAAGAGGTTCAAACAGAAACTGTATTCAACACGATTGCATAAGTATCAAAAACATTAAATGCGAGCTATGCTATAGCAACTTATTCAGAACTTTACATTTACAATATTATCAATACTTAAATACCTTAAGTTCTTACAAAACTATACAATTTTGTTACAGTTTGTTTCTTTCCCATTGAACTTTGGAATTGGACTCTTCAGAGGTATTCTATCTTGTCTCGGTGGGCGCTATCTACGGAACTACGACCCTGTCCTCGGCCGTCCGCACGCGCGCCGCTCGCCTGGCACCTGTACCCCAAAACAAACACGGGTGGAACTATATAAACTAGTTCTAGTGTGCGATACGGCCATCCAGAGAAGAGCTCGACCACCAAGTTTCAGCAACGGCACGCAACAGTAGGTTAGTTCAACAAATAGATTAGATAAATATTTGATATGTAAAAATGAAAACATCCTTGCTCGGCTGTATGCAATATGAATACTGCTAATCATGTAAGTGATTACTTATTTATCTTATATCATTAGCCATTCTTTACTTGTAGCCAGTTCTTTCTATTCTTAGCTAGTTTTCCATTCATAGCTATTTTCTTTATTCTTTACTCTTGTCAATTTATGCTCATGGCAGATTCTTTCCTAAGGTTTATTTTACCTATAGACCCCACCATCTATGCTACTCGACTCGATCTGAGTCAATCATCGCGGGAGACCGCATTACCGCGTCAAGTCAGGCTCGAGGTGAAGGACGTCTCACAAGCACCTCAGCCTTAAGTCCACGCGACACTAGGTCCATCACAGGGAGAGGAGAACCGTCGATCCCTGTGACCCTAAGTCGCTCAAGCTTAACGGGCGAGGAGAACCGTCAAACCCGTTAGCTCATACCGGGAGAGGAGAACCGTCGATCGCGTTGAATCACTACCGGGAGAGGAGAACCGTCGATCCCCGTAGTTCCAATTCACTTGTTTCATGGCATACCGGGAGAGGAGAACCGTCAATCCCGTTGAATCACTACCGAGAGAGGAGAACCGTCGATCCCGTAGTTAAGATTCTATTTTTGCCATCACACCATTCCTAGGGATTCCGGAATCCATTTTCACAATTTAAGGGTTTTACTCTTTTACCCTATGTTGACGACCTTTCTAGGTCTATACTATTCACTTTCTAGTGGTCCTATTACCACTATAATTCATAACTTAGTTTACTTTTACTGAGTGTTTCTTTACATCATAACCTAGGTTTATTTCCACTAGGTTTAATATTCTCTCTCCTAGATCTCAACTCTAGGTTTACTTGCTTGACCTATGTCCAATGACACTAGGTTAATGTCCGACCTAGGTTCAATAACACTAGGTTCATTTCATGTCCAACCTATGTTTAATAACACTAGGTTCATGCCACTCGATCTATTCATCATTCTAGTTATCCACAACTAGGGTTATAATTTGCACATTTTCATTTACTTTGTTACCGTCCAAATTTCTACTCAATTGGAGATGTCGATTTATACCCAATTCTTAGGGATTTAACATGAGGTTCATAGTTTTCATATTCTCACTCATCTTGTTACCATCGAGGTTTCCAGTCAATTAGAATTATCGACATTCATATAGCTTGAACTATAATACATTCACTTATACATATGTTTAGACATAGGCATTAAACTTCCACTTTTACGTGGCAACACTTATGTAGACTTTAGCTTCTATGTTCACAATTCGTATTCAGCTTACGTGCCCTTGGCATTTACAGGTTCAACATTGATATATCATGTATTCGAACATATGAATTTAGCATAATTATGCATTTAACTTTCACGTTCACATATCGACAATAATATGTGTCTAGCATGATCTACAACATATTCATATGCCTCTAGCATGTTCATCATCGGATTATCATTATACATCATCTAGCATTGATCATAATGCATTCATATATCATTAATCATGTATGCCTATTCATATACATATATATTAGCATTATGTCCATATGTCGACAATCATAGTCATATATGCGTCAAATGAAACCATATTTTACTTTGGCATGGAAGTGACCTAATCACTTCGGTAAAGCACAACCCACCTTTACTTGGTACTAGAATGAGAGAAATCCACTTCTCGCACTTTTCCACGAATCGCGACCCGCGCTCCCGACACTTATCGCCGAAAATGTTCTTTTGGCGATATCTTCGCGTAGGCTCGACGGATTGCCGAACCGACTTCGCCAACGCGTTTGTTTTACCCTCAATTAGGTTTGTACGCGGTCAATTTCACGTTAGGACTTCTATCCTGCAAAAGTGCATTATCAAGGTCAGTTTCTATAAAAATCCTTTTCGATACAATTTCACAATTCAATTCCTTCTTTTCTTTCATTTTTTCCTCTTATTCTTTCTTTTCTTTCTTTCTTTCTTCCTTGCTTTCTTTCTTTCTTTCTTCCTTTTCTTTTCTTTCTTTTTCTTTCCCTGCAGCAGCAGGCTTCTACTGTTGTTCCTGCTGAAGCTGCTGCTGCTACTGCTCCTGCTGAAGCTGCAGCTGCTGCTGACTGCTGCTGCTTCTGCTGAGCTGCTGCTGCTGCTGAATTGCTGCTGCTGCTGCTGCGCAAGCTGCTGCTGCTGCTGCTGAAGCTCCTACTGCTGCTGCGCAGGCTCTGCTGCTGAAGCTGCAGTTGCTGACTGCTGCTGCTGATGCTCCTGCTGCTGCTGCTGCTGAAGCTGAAGCTGCTCAGCAGCTCCTGCTGAGCTGCTGCTGCTGTGCGCAGGCTGCTGCTGCTGACAGCAGCTGCTGAGCTGCTGAAGCTGAAGCTGCTGCTGCTGTTATTACTGCTACTGCTACTGCTGAGCTGCTGCGCAGCTGCTGCTGCTGAAGCTGCTGTTGCTGAGCTGCTTGCTGCTGCTGCTGACAGCAGCTAGGCTGCTGCTGCTGCTCACTGCTGCTGAGACTGCTGCTGCTGAGCTGCCTGCTGCTGCTCAAGCTCCTATTGCTGCTGCTGCTACAACCAGTAGCAGCAGGGAGAGAGATGAGAGGGAGGGAGAACTCCCTGTCATCTGACAGGGAGAGGTAGAAAACTCACCTCTTATATTCTTTTTTTTCTTCTTCTTCTTCTCTTTTCTCTTCTTTTCTTTTCTCTTCTTTTCTCCTTCTCTCTCTCTACGTATGCAGCATGAAGAGGGTTAATTACCATAATGCCCCTCGACTTAAGTCCATATAGCGACACGGATCAAATACCTTTCGTAAGCCCTTCCGACAGTCCGATTGAGCTCAAATTTGGCAGGCATGCTCGGTTTTCCTTAACAAGTCCTCTGAAATTTTAACATTTCAGTTTCGACCCCGTTTGGTCAGTGCGAACTGTCCCGAACTGTAATCTTTATCAGATAACTTTCAGATGCCATTTCTCTCTCTACAGGTGTCAGAATAATATGAAACTTCAAAGCTAGCCTCATAACAGTGTTCCTGACATCTCTGCCAATTTTCATAATTTTCTAACACTGCATTTTTCTGCTATTTTCTCAGCCCCGTCCTTTACAGAAAATTCTAACTTTTCTGTCTTCACTCCGATTTCATCCAAACACTTCCAGAAGATACCAAGGGACCTTCACAAGCTACTAATTTAATTTGGGAGCAATTCCTTTTCATTTTGACATTATTTGAGCCGAATTAGTAATAGAATCAGCTCCAATTCCATTACATGGCAGCAATTTCTCCTTTTTGCACTACCACGTCGCACTGAACACTTCAAAACCCTTTGAAAACACACCCTTGGCTTTTCCAAAACTTCACAATTGATTCGGAGATACCACAATTTATCCTCACGCCTCACTTTAATTCTTTTAATCAAAGTTAGCGTCGGAAATCCGAAAGCTCTTTACATTTCGTTTCGCGCCCAATTTGCGCCGAAACACTTATTTCTCTTTGAAACTCATTCCCACACATCTAAAATCCCTCGGGGATGATACAAAACCAGCTCTAGCTTCTCTTTGATCCTCGATAACAAAGTTGACATCGCAACTCCAGGATGCCATGTATTACAATCTCCCCCCGTTAACAAAAGTTTCGTCCGCGAAACTTAAATACTTATTACTCTTTAATTACTCAACGGATGGAGATAAGCTCCAACAATCATCAACACGTAGAATCGTATCATTCCGTAGCTTCTGACTTTTCAGTCTATGCTACCCTGATTCCTCCGAATCAGTCTCTACAAACACTTTGTTCGCGTTTCCAATCTCAGCTCGTCATCGATGCTTGTCTTAGCAATTCTCACTAAACAATCCACAGGATTGAGCCTTCGCTCTCACGGTCCCTATACACTCTCCTTCACTGGGACACGTTCGAAATATTCACTTACAACGCACACGGGTAACTACTTGTCTCAATTACCACAGATCTGTTCGCAAATCGGATCGACGATTTGCTAGGCCCATCACTTAACTTAACGTCTCTCGCTCGCAAGCGTAGACCAATTACCACGAGACACAGTTCTCACTTGAGATATCGTCTACCTGCTCCAACTGGGAGCAACCAAGCCCCCAAATCACGCCAAGTCCCCGAATTGGGTCACAACCGCACCCTCAGTGCATCACCGATTTCATGATCCCACACGTGGCATTCCACGTACTCGGGTCGATGCTCGGACTACCGTCCTGACCAAAACTCTCCGCCCTACCTGCAGGTATCGAGTCGCTGTCTCTCACAGCTGACTGCGCCTACCCAGTGGCTCCAGGCTCCACAGTCCACAAGTGGTCCAGGCACGGATCGTCCTCAAGCACTACCCGCAAACGTCATCCTACCCGACACACTCTACCAAGTCACCCACTCTATCGGCTCCTAAGCATCTAGTGCGAGCCACCAGCCCTACGAGTGACCTCTGGCACGCTTCACACTTAGCAATGCTAAAGTGCTACTGCCAACACACTCACGGCTGAATCGAATACGCATAATACGAGTACCTATACTCGAGCGCTCTATACACCACTATCGCGTGTCACACTAAGCCCAGCATTAGGCAATTCTTGCCTATGTATATCGACTACACGAGCACGACCTACCTACCTCAATTTGAGGCACTACTAGGTCCACGTGCGTGTATTAGACATAATAGTGATTTTACTTTCACTGTCCAATCTAATAGAACAACCTATAAAATGCTCGTTCCTACACGAGTTCCACGAACGTCGCGACTAGCCTCTCGCAATCAGCAACTCGCATTAATTTTGAGAGTTGGTCAAGCACTCCGAGTCTCACTTCTTATTCACAGGCTCTCACCAGCGATTTGCTAGTGCCATTTGGCCTCCTACCTGTTCCAGCAGGTACTACGCATCCACAACACAAGCATGTTCGGGTCTTTACCCTTATCCATTCACTTGATCACTACTATACTCGTGCACAAATAGTAGTAACAGACTAGATCATTAATGCATGCAATGAACCAATTTACATCATATTGCAATACATGCTTGCTTTAACTAACTCATACCTGCCACATTACGACCAGTCGCAGCAGGTTCCACCACATGGGTCGCCTATTCACGGCCACTTGCTGCCCGTCGCGAACCCCTCGGTTGCCTTATCCTCAATCGCTCTCCAGACCGTGCCGCAGGTGGCACACCTGCAAGTTGTCCCGGGGAGGAAAAAGGCGTCGCCCACATACTATCACTTTGCAAGCACTCATAACCTGGGTGTTCCGGTTGTCCACATCGAGTGCACTTTCCTTCCCGTTGCACGCAACGTCGTGCCCAATGAGAACCACCACAAATCACACATCGTGGGGAGGATCGAGTAGAGGATGATGTCGAGAGGTGTCCAAAACTTGACTGTTCATCTGAGCTACTTGGTAGTGGCCTCACTCGCTTATATTCCTTAGATTCGCGCTCTTCGCGCACGAAAGCATTGCCTTGCTCTATCCACAGAGCCCGATCCAAGACTTCAGCAAAAGTCTGCAACTTAAGATTATGCACCGCTTTGAAAATATCAGGCCGAAGTCCTCGTACAAAACTTTCAGCTCGATCCATATCATCCTGCACCACATTCGGAACACAACTCACGATACGGAAAAATTCCCGCTCGTATTCTCTCACAGAGCGATCTCCTTGTCGTAATTTTCGAAACCTGTCCCGAAGCTTTCTCTTTTCACTATCGGGAAAATAAACGGAGAGTATTAATGCCCGAAACTCCATCCAACCCATAGGAGGAAGACTAGATAATCGATTCTGTTTGATGTCTCTCCACCACACCTTCGCTGATCGTTGCAGACAATGCGCGGCTAGGCGTACCTTGTCCCGTTCCACCGTGTACAAATCCTCAAAAATAGTCTCTATGGAGTCAATCCACGACTCCACAGTCCATGGATCTATGTCCTCTCCATCAAAAGTAGGTGGATCAAACTTCTTGAAGGACATGAGAGCCGCCAAAGCTCGCTCTCTTTCCGCTTCCACTTCTGAATTAACAAAAGTCGGATTGCCCGACCCCGACGGAAACGCCTCCGTCACAACTCTCGGCTGTCCTCGACGGGCCCCAGCTGGTGTAGTCACCAACTGATCTACTGTCTCCTGGAGTCTTTTAATCCGCTCTTCTTGGCGCAAAGCGGCCTCCTGCTGACGCTGCACTATATCCGTTTGTTGCCTCACCACTCCCACGAGTGTGGCCAACTGATCGCGAAGCTCCAAGTCTCCGCTTGCCTCGTTCAGCTCGGGGGCACCACATGTCCCACCCCGGCCGACCTGGATGAAGATCGCTTGCGCGGTAGCATCGTTCCCTGAAACACGACAACTCAATTAGTCCTCGACCCCCTGGGTCGGATACGAAACAATTAATACAGACGCAAATCGGGCGAAAGTCCTGCAAGAAAGCTTATTCCCATCCCTCGGTTTCATGTTGTGTGGACCCAACATGAACTCACTTGGCTGAGAATATACTGAACCTTGAATCTACCTCTAATATCCGTCTTAGAGGTTTACTAAACTTGACCCAATCGATTTACCTTTCGCCACACGTCATAAGTCCTTGTCTCTCACGAGCGTAAGTCCTTACGGTTTACTATCCTAGGTCCCCTAGGTCCATCTAAACCGTTTCTATTACTATTTTTTTTATGCTCTTTTATGCTCTGATACCATTTAATCTGTCACGCCCCGAGCTCCGCCTATTTGGTCGGATTCGGGCACGCCGACAGACCGCCGAACGGACAGAGCCTCCCCTGTACATTCTAGGCGTCACAATCTATACAATGCAATACAAGAGGTTCCAAATAGGAACTGTATACAACCGAGCCTTTAGGGTTTCTCAAATATGTATTTTCGTGATGCTTGATCAGTTAGAGAACCCCAATAGCTTATTTATAGACTTTAGAATCAATCGGAGTCGAATTAGAAAGTTTTCACGATTTTACACTGTGTACCGGTACACTTTAAGCTGTTACCGGTTACACGATGACGGAACGAAAAACCTGACGAAACAGTGAAACCGGTTACATCCTTGATGGTCGTACCGGTACACATTTTGTACCGATACACTTTTGATGCTATACCGGTACACTTTGCAAATTTCCGCCGTTTCGGGTTTTGCAAAGTTCCGATGCACTTTCTAATCCGTTAGACATTGATAACATGATTCTAATGTCTACAACTAAGTATGAATCACCATAACATGAATTTATACTTTACCTGAGCATCGTGATTCACGTCGTGAGATATTTTCTGACTTCTTCGAAATCTTGAATTCTTCGATCTTCGATGATACGCACCGGTTCTTCAAGACTCCGACTCACTTCACGAAACTTGCCAATACACAAGACTTAACAGTTGTAACTTGGTTTTGATACCACTTTAATCTGTCACGCCCCGGGGTCCTTTTTTGATTTAAAAACCAATGTGGAAGTGCCCAATTTTTTTTTCTTAAAAACCTTGACCCCCAGGGTATGTCAGATCCGCCACAAATACAGGAAGTCCACTATTCACATGGACAGAGTCTCCCCTGTATTTGCACGGCGTCACACAAGCACAAGATACAACCATAACAAATGAACATCCACATATTCATACACCATTCACTTCCACATTTAGTTCATCACTAATATTCATAAGTTCACATCTATTAGTTTAAAAATATTTCCTACTCGGAAACTTGTTTTGAAATCCTAAGAACCAAGAAAACCAGAAAATCCCTTTTTAAAATCGTTTCCCACACGAAATCCTTTTTTTTTAAACACGCTACCACGAGGGATAGAAAATTATTTTTAACTCATAAAACTCTGTAAACTTTATTACATTCATAAAACCTTATGAATTCAAATAAAATAAACTACTGAACCATAAATACTGTCTAAGTCATTTATTAAGAGACAAGTTTTAGAGTTTAACCAAATGACAGGACGGTAGCTCCACCGATCGCTAAGTGCGCTCCTCACGAACCGTCCCTGTAGTGTACCAAATCCCCGATGCACTATGTTGAACGTTAGACAAATCGCCCGAAGCTTGGTAACGGACGCTTTAGAGAGGTCCGTTGATGTTCCGAGTGCTTCGGAAGGATGTATATGGGTGGTTGGACCTTGGAGAGCAAGATTGGCGAAATTCCAAATTTTTCGTGTTCGAAATGCTCTTGGGGTCCAGACCCTGCATGTAGGGTCCGGACCCTGTTCACGGGAAAACGTGAGGTTGGTCAAAAGTGTTATTTATGTGAGGGGCTAAGTGCAATTGTGCTGTAGGAGTGCATATAGATGGGTTCTAAACCTATTTTCCTCATTTGCCACTCACACCTCCAACCTAAAAGAACACACTCTCTCTCTAAACCTCTCTCTCCCTCTTTCTCTCTCTCCTAGGGTTTGGACCAAGAGGTGGAAGCTAGTGGAGGAAAGGTTGTTTAGTGGTGAAGCAACCCTTTTGTGAAGGCTAAGCTTAGAAAAGAGCTTCATTTGAGGTAACCTTGTGGATTTGAAGGCTTTTAAGTTAGGGTTTTGGTGTAATCCCTTAGATATGAGTTTAAATGGAAACCCTGTATGATTCTAACCTTGATTATTGCATAAATCATGAGAAATTTGGATTCTATGCAATATAAGGGTTTCTTGGGTTTTAAAAGAGGGTTTTGTAATTATATGGGTTTTGATTTTAATTGGTCCCTTAATTCCGCAATTGAAGGTAAAGCTGATGCGGTGGATCGCTTAGATTGAGGTTTTGTTGAGCGTGCGGTGATGATCCATGTTGCATGATACTTGTAGGTGTATTATTTGCATGATGTTGATATATATATATATATATATGTGTGTGTGTGTATACATGAGATGCTAGAGGACATATGCATGTGAACATGTAGTGAGAATGTGCTAGATGTGTTGCATGACAACCATAGATGCTCTTATTGTATAATGCCAAGATTGTTGTATAGATGCATGTTGCATGAATTGCTAGTGGACACATGCAGGTTGACATATTATGAGAATATGCTAGATTCAGGTGAATTAGATATATGGACATGTTGTGAGAATATGTAATATACTGAAAATTCGGAAAATAAATATCGAACTTTAGTCAACTTGACCAAAGTGCGAGAATGGTACACTTCGAAAAGTCCGAAGGTGTTAAAATGATCAAAAGTGCATTGTGGGAGGTTTTCGAGAGCTAAAGAATCAAAAATTTGCAAACTGCAGTTTTTGAGCTCTCGGGGACCGGTCCCTGGTATGAGAGACCGGTCCCCGAACATGTGAGAAATGAGAAAAGCTGAAAATCGGCTAAGTCCCAGAAAACCAGCTCTCGGGAACCGGTCCCTGTGGGAAGAGACCGGTCCCCGAGAGACCGGTCTCCCTGGGAGAGACCGGTTGCCTCGTGCGAAAGCCCCTGCTGTGCTGCGGGAGAGCTCTCTGGGACCGGTCCCAAGTCAGGGAGACCGGTCCCCGAACACAAAATCTGCCCAGTTTGGGCAGTTTAATAAAATAAAAGTTGAGGGGCTTATATACAATTATGCATCATATGGGGTTATGTTAAGGGGTAAATGGGATATTTCTCTCATTTCACTCCCTCTCACACACACTCTCTCCTCTCTTTCTCTCTCTAGAAGACAAGAAGGAGAAGAAGAAAAGAAAGGGAAAGAAAGGAAAAGAAAACGAAGAAAAGGAGAAGGAAGGTGAAGGAAAAGCTAAGGAGTAGAGCTACTTCCCCTTCTTCCCCTTTGGAGCAACCTAGGAGCAAGCTTAGAGGTAAGCTTGAACCCTATTCATGGTAAAATCCTAGAATGGTAACCAAAAGACCTAGAAATGGTTTTAGTAGAACCTTTTGAGTATTTGAAGCTTTCTTTTGCTTCTTTNCCTTCTTCCTCTTTGGAGCAACCTAGGAGCAAGCTTAGAGGTAAGCTTGAACCCTATTCATGGTAAAATCCTAGAATGGTAACCAAAAGACCTAGAAATGGTTTTAGTAGAACCTTTTGAGTATTTGAAGCTTTCTTTTGCTTCTTTATGAGATCAAAACCATGGTTTGGGTATATGTGATGAAGCTTAGAGGTGAGCTTCACCCCTCTCATGGTAGAATTCAAACTAGGATTTGGATTGAGCTAAGGATGGTTTCTATGGAGTCTCTAGAGTAGATTGAAGCTTCTTTTACTTCCTAATAAGATCAAACCCTAGGTTTTGATGTGGGTTGAGCTAGGGCACCCAAATTGGGGCTTTTGCTTGTAAAGGTTCTAAAATGAAATTGACCCTCTAGAAACCTAATTTGGGGTATTTCCGACGCGTTAGTGCGCTCGGATTAACGTTACGAAAAGCCAATGTAAAGATATGAGCAAAATGGCCTAATAGGGCTTCATTTTGCCGCAGGTGACGAACTAAGAAGCTAAAAATCCCAAGAAAATCATTGTAGCATCCTAGTACGCCTACGAGGTGGGTGGTGCTATCCAAACTCGTTGGAATTCCTTCTATGCCTAATGTGTCATTCAATTGAGCATATATATTTATATTGTTGCATGCATTATAGGGTAGATGTGATGATATACATGTGAATATTGCACGATGTGAGTACACGTGCTATTTGAAATGAGCCTATTTAACCCTATATGTATGCATGAGATGTAATGTGAGCACCCAATGAGTGGAAAGAACAAAGTGACACAATAAACATAGATCGAGTGGCATTCGACAATGTAAAGTAAAGTGACACTAGAGTTAGTGTATGTGGCATCAAAGAGAAATGTAACGCAAAGAACAATACTAATTGTAAGGAAGTGAATTCTCAAAATACGAGAGTTAGACTTCATTCAGAATCGACCAAGGGTCGTGTTGGTGAGCTTTGGAAAAGTCAAAGATACTAAAATCACCAAAAGTGCATTGGAAGTGAGTCCACGAGAGCAAATAGTGCAAAACTTGCACTAGAGCAAAACTGCTCTCGGGGACCGTTCTTTAGGAGGGAGGGACCGGTCCCATTGGCTGGTGTTGCGGGGTTGCTTGAGGCAACCGGTCCCTGGCAGGGAGGGACCGGTCCTCGAACGCGAGCCCAGCAAGAAAAGCCAAAATTTGGCAAAGTTTTGAAATCCCAGTTCTCGGGAACCGGTCTCTCAGGAAGGAACCGGTCTCCCGAGGACCGGTCTCTCTGGGAGAGACCGGTACGGTCTCTCTGGGAGAGACCGGTACCCGAACGCGTGACCCGAGCTGAAGCTCTCGGGGACCGGTCCCAAGTCGGGGAGACCGGTCCCTCCGCGCGCAGACAGCCCAGTAAGGGCAGTGCACAGAGTGAAAAGTAGAGGGGGCCAACTGGATATTGTTACATTAGAGAGCTTATTAGTCCCTCTCTCTCTCACTCTCTCAGTCCACTCTCTCCCTCCCTCACACTCTCTTGCTCTCTCTCTCTCTAGAAAGAAAAGAGAAGGAAAAGAAGAAGAAGAAGAAAAGAGAAGGAAAAGAAGGAAGAAAAGGAAGGAGAAAAAGAAGGAGATCAAACTAGGAAGGCTTTTGGACCTCTCCCTCTTCCTCTCTTCTCTCTTGGAGCTAACCTAGAGGTAAGCTTCTAACCCTAGCTTATGAAACTTAGAGTTTTTGGGTTTTGAGCTTTGAAAATGGGGTCAAATGGACCCCTAGCACCATTGTTAGTGGATTGAAGCTAGAGTTAGGGTTCCAAAATGTAACATACCAGATTTTGGTATAAAAATAAAAATAAATAAAAATAGTGTGAGAAACTATTTTTATTGGATTTATAGAAGTAAAACATAAGTCAGAAGTGACTTGTGCTGAAATCGGAATGAAAACAGAAGATCTAGAATTTTCTGTTGGAAACGGGACAGATAAATTAGCAGAAAATGTACAGTCTCAGAAAATTATGAAAATTGGAGGATAAGTCAGAAATATTTTTATGAGGCTAGATTTAAAGTTTCATATTTTTCTGACACCCGTAGAGTGAGAAATAAAATCCGACAGCTATCTGATAAAGATTACAGTTCGGTACAGTTTTCGGTGACCAAATGAGGTCGAAACTAGAAAATTAAAATATATTCTTGCTCAGTACGTAAAACCGAATATGACTGTCAAGTTTGAGCTCAAACGGACGTTTAGGGAGCTCCGGCGAAAGTTATCAAATTTTAAGTTGCCTGGAGTGAATAGTGTTGGGTGTTAATGTATAAAGAAGCTTTGCTTCTTCTTCCTCTCCTTCAGCCCGAGCACACCCACACCCACGCACGCATGGAGTAGAGAGAGAAACACCTCTACCTCTCTCTAGATATCTCTCTCATCTCTCTAAAT
>NW_017891343.1:0-972 GCF_001540865.1 Ananas comosus | reverse complement strand
GGCGATCTTCATTTAGATCGGCGCGGGATGGGTCGAGTGGTGTCCCTGGGCAAGTTGAGGCGAGCGGAGACTTGGAACTTCGCGAGTTTTGGCGGCCCTTGTGACCTTTGAGAAATTAGCGGAATCCTTATCGTGTTAGATCACTTTTGGTCAAGTTGACCAAAGTGCATCGAGAGAAGTAGTTGGACAAAGTCCAATTGACATTCTAACAATGTTGGGAGGGTTAGAATTGAGTTCTAAAAGAGTTAGAAGGGTTTTAGCGTTGCTTGGCATGAATCGGAGCCGAAGCGATGCAAAACCGAAATTCTGGAACATGTGTTACCGGTTTGACACTAGGGGTGTACCGGTACAGTGTGGTTGTAACGAAGTGAATTCTCGAGAGCCGAGAGTTGGACTTCGTCCAGGATCAGCTAGTTGTCGAGTGGGTATGCAATATACCGAAACTTCGGTAAGCGAACAACGAACCTCGGCCAAATTGGCCAAAGAGCGAGGTTGGTACGCTTCGGAAAGGCCGAAGGCGTCAAATAATGCAAAAGTGCATTACTGGGGATCTTCGAGTGCTTTGGAAATCAAATCTGCAAACTACAGGTTTTCTGTTCTCGGAGACCGGTCCCTGTGGGGAGAGACCGGTCCCCGAACGCGCAGACAGCAGGAGGAGAGAAAAATCGGCTAAGTCCTTGGTGGACAGCTCTCGGAGACTGGTCCCTGCTGGAGAGACCGGTCCCTGAGAGACCGGTCCCCCAAAGAAAGACCGGTTGCATCGGGTGTGAGCTCTGCTGGCTGCGGGGAGAAGCTCTCGGAGACCGGTCCCTCGTCGGGAAGATCGGTCCCCGAACCCGAAAGTGGCCCAGTGAGGGCAACGTAAAAGAATAAAAGCTGAGGGGCTTGTTTGCACTTATGCAACATGTGGGGCTATGTGAGGGGTATGAGAGCTCTTTTCTCTCATTTCTCACCCACACACCCTCTCATATC
>NW_017891342.1:0-19836 GCF_001540865.1 Ananas comosus | reverse complement strand
AGGAGAGATTCAAATCATGCGAAAGTACGAGTTCTATCACTACCATCCGATTTACGTTGTCGCCGCAACGTAACCCTCCGCGAAGTTAGAAGCCATACTCGTCCGAAAATCTAATTTTTAGAGTTGTCATAAACCCAATCAATAATACTTCGCTACTGAGTCAATTAGACCTCGTTCTCACCAGCCTAATTCCTATAGTTCACAGGACTAGTTCGCTAGGTCACTAAACTCAACCCTAGGCTCTGTATACCAAATTAATAGTGTCAGCCCGGGCCGACGGAGGCCTCCCGTGGGTGCAGCCAGTACCGCATAGCTGATCTACACATATAAGCTCTACAAATAAAGCGGAAAGTAAAGAATAGAACAAATGAGAGGGTGCAAATACTAGAACTAATGATATCAGAGCAATAATCAGACAAGAAAGAAATCCCAAGTAGACATATCGATTTGTCTCAATAAGTAAAAAACGGTGGTCTAATGAACACTGGTAGAATCTCACTCTGTCAAAAATCAAACAACTGAGAGGTAGACCACTAGCGATCTCCTCGAAGAAGCTAGCTCGAAGCACTCCTTCGCCCGCGGTCCATAGCTCGCCCTGAGTGAAGGTCTGAAACAGAGAAAAAGAGGGCCGTGAGAATATAAGCTATTAGTCGCCAGTTGGGACAAATCTGACCTCAAGCTCCTGCCACTAGGCCCAAAAAAAGGTAAAGCAGATATATACATAATAAGCAAGGAGGCATGTAATAAGACTGCTGAAATAACGTGGATGTAAACCAAAAATGTAGCATCTATCTAGTCTTTAACAATTACGTCCAATGCATCTAGTCTAATGTCAATAACCTATATCAATGCATGATGCTAAGCTCTATCATCAACAAGTCATGACTCTATAAGCAAACAACGAGGACATCATATACTACATTGTATAACAACTATGCTGAAAAAAAATATAAATGAATAATCCATACTAACCATAGTATAGTATGATTAACCCAATTCTCGGACCGACCAATAGTATCGAGTTTCACTTCCAATAAAACGGACCGATACCAAAGGTAGTCCAGAAAGGCTATGTGGAGACTGCCAATAGTGCTATCAAGTTGTAGCCCCCGACATACCTACTGGACTTGAAGCTGTGTCTGTCGCCCATCGAAGCGCAGCGTAAGCCTCCTCAAAGCGAAGCGCGCAGAGGGTCGGATCGCAAAACGGTAATCCGGGAATGTATCGCTAAAGCTCGCGAGTGCGGCTTGGTAAACGTGAGGACGAAACCTCACTAAGCATTAAAGGAAGTGACGAATGAGCACAAATGCAGCAACAATACCCGAAGCAGGTCCTAAGTCTAAAGTCATCCAACACTCATTTCTCTCACATGGTATACGTCACAAAATATATGAATCAAAGATAAGCTAATTTATAATCACAATAGTGTGAAAGGTAACAAAACTTTGCTACAGTCCTAAGCTGACCCAAATCGTACTTTGATGACACTTAGCGAAAAGTCTGATGTTCACATATGTATTTCTAAATCCTCTATGGCCCTTGAATCATATAGAGGGTCTAATCACAGAGGCGTCCGAGCTCAATGCCACGCTTGATGACATTAGTCTTCTAAATTCACATAGCTTCTAACTGAAACATAATTCTTGTCAATATTTCATGCACAGTATTGTACTAGGGTTTAGCATGACAGTTGAATCGACGATAGCTCATTTATTACTCATAGAGTAGATACCACGCGTCTCATTATAGAATGCTAAAATGCAACCGATTGGCCTATATAGGCTACTCTCTACTATGCACTATAGAGGTCCAAAATTTTCAATTATAGTATACGGCCTTTAGCCTCTAGAAATTCACATAATCGTATAACAAGAATATGGGACATACGCTTTCTTCATTTACACATTATCTTAAACAAACATGAAAATATTTCTCATTGTGCATCGCTGTCAAACCACGCGAACCGCTCGCGATAGGGTCTCGAGATCGCCAACCGAAGTTGTCCATGATCCACTGAGCCTCAGATACCCTAAAAGCTGAGTGCCATGAAGAGATACGGGAAGGGCATCGAACGACCACCGATAAAGATCAAACATTAACCTAGGGAGCAAAAAGGGCCTAAAAAATTACCCTCAAGAGTAGAAATCTCTCCCAAAGCTCCAAGAGAGCTAGAACCTTCCAATCGTCAGAGCCCTAAAGGAAGGTTCTTAAACCAAATAGATTCAATTTAGCCTCACCAAAAGCCCTAATAAAAAATGCCAATCAAAACTGAACCCTAAATCTCATTCTAAAAGGGTTAAAACAAGAAACAAAGCTCCAAAACTGAAGATCTAGAAGGCAGGGAAAACTGATTTGCCACATACCCTCTAGATGCTCGGCAATCCAAGCTCAAATCCTTCTAGGGTTGAAGTTGACACACTAAGCTTCTAACAAGCAAGCTTCAGAGCCTTGCCATAGGTGGGAAATAGAGAAAGGGGTTGAGCTCCAAGCTCCCTCAAACTAGCTCGCTGGCTTTTCTTACTCCTCCTTCTTCTTCGATCTTTCCCATTCTTCTTCTTCTCTCTCTAGAAGGGTAGGGTGTGAGAAATGAGGAGTGGAAGGGGAGTCGAATATGGCTAATAAGCCTTATCTAGAGTAACAAAATCCACGCAGGCCGCTCAAAACGCCAATATTACATCAGCCCGAACTGGCAGTTTTTCGCGCCAGAGGTGACGGTCTTCCCCAGCTGGGAGCCGGTCTCGTCGCTGCGAACGCGAAAACCAGCGTTCGGGGAACCGGTCTCTCATTCCAGGGACCGGTCCCCGAGAGTAAAAACTCTCAGGACTTGTCCAGAATTCCAGTTTTCGAACGTTTTAGGTCGGAATACATTCTACAACCCTCCACCAAGTGTGGAAAAGCTCGAAATACAACCAAACACTCGAACCTCGCAATTTGCAAAGATCCAGTGTGTTACATAAAATTAAAATAATAATTAAATATTTATGACATTATGTATTCTTGGTTTCGACTTGTCAAGTTAATTATTAAATTTTAGAAACACTATCTTGCCTAATCATTACCCATCAGTCCGAAAGGACTGAACATATTAACGAATCTGGACTTTTGGAAGCGGATGATCCAAAACTGATTCAATAAGTTCGAGTCAAAAATTGCAAACCCTAGAAGAGATAGAAGAAGAAACAAATTCCTACCTTAAGTTTCTTATCACCAAATATAGCGTACGCGGGGAACTCCCTATCCATCGTGCTCGCCCCGACTGTGAATATCCACGGCGCGTTGTTCGACACCGACCCAGGCGTTGGGCCGGAGTTGCCGGCCGAGCAAGAGACGGTGATGCCTTTCCGAACCGCGTGAAACGACCCGATTGCCAGCCCGTCGTCGAAGAAGCTGTCGGCTTCGCCGCTGAGGGAGACGGAGAGGACGTCCACGCCGTCGTGGATGGCGGCGTCGAAGGCCGCGAGGATGTCGGCGTCGAAGCACTTGCTACTGTTGACCAGTGGCCAGCAAACCTAGCCATAGCCAGAAAACAAAAAAAAAAAAGAGAAATATAAATTTATTGTCAATTTGAGATTCGCAAAAAATATAATAAAAAATCGAATAGAAATATTAAAATTGAAAATAAATATGATAGAATTATTATTTTTATATCGAAAAAGTTGACTTTAACTGATCGACTAAGAGAGAGAGAGAGAGAGAGAGAGAGAGAGAGAGAGAGAGAGAGAGGAATAGATTTACTAGATTTTATATATCTTTTTGTTACCTTGTAGGCAACGACACGGGCGCGGGGTGAGCCGCCCTTAGCAGTGCCGTTGCCGTACCCAAAGACGTTGGCGCCAGGGACGAAGGACCCCCCGGCGGTGGAGAGCGTGTGTGTGCCGTGGCCGGTGGTGTCACGCGGCGTGTCGAAGGTCGAGTTCAGCCCGCCGACGAACACGGCGTAGCCCTTGTTGAAGTACCGCGCCCCGATCAGTTTCCTTCAGTATACAACGACCGTAAAAACTATTAATATACATATGTGAAAGTTCAAAAACTGGAATATTTAAGAAAAAACTAGTGCAATAGTGGAATAGTGCTGGGATTATTCATACATTTTACCTAGCTATTTTACCAATGTAACATTTTAACTTTTTATTCAAATTTAAATTAGAGCATTTATTTTTGAGATTTTGCGGCAGTTTGGATTCTCCCTACAACACAACCTTTTGGCTTTTCTAATTTTGAAACACTCTAAAATATATATAAGATAGCGAAAAGCTGAAACAAAAGTAGGACTAAATAAGGCCATAAAAATAGTAGGCTTCATTATGTAATTTTTATTTGCTATATTATGTAATTTCTTTTTTTTGCCAAAGACACCGTTATATTATTATATTTTATTAATTCCCACACTGTATATTAAATTTATTATTATTTTTCTACCATATAATATTTTTTTTTCTCACAGATATCACTAAACTATTATTTTTTAGCCAATATTTATATTATTGTTAACAAATCTTGGATAAAAGTTTTTATATATGTGATATACTGAATCTTAGTAAATTGGCAAGGTTACAGTATAAGTTTATGCTTGATTGAGTTGGAGACGTTTTGCGCAAAACAGACGTAAAAACGAATTTTGAAACTCAAGATTTATATTGTAGAGGACTAAAGTGGAAAACCTAGTTATATAGGGACTTGTGGGCAATTGTGTTCACTTAGGCGGTGGAGTCCACGTGCTCCTCCATTCTCATCCTCTCTTTTTGTTGTTTTTTTTATTATTGCCAAGTTGTGAGCTGTTGTGAGCTAATTAATTAGCAGGGTAGCATTGGTTTCGTTCTTGCGAGCGAGGGAGTCAAGTGCGTGCGTTGTGGTAGCGCCGTTGGAGGCCGGGCGAGTGCGGAATTTCTTCTCCTATCTACTTCTCGCTGTCGTGGATTAATTTTTCAGGTAGGTTAATGATATGATTACCGAAATTTTTGGATTTTGCCTCCTAAGCCTATATGTAACAGCATATATTTTTCACTGGGTATAGCATGTTTAGTAGCTCGATTCTTTAATTTACTTTGTTCTTAAATCTGAATTGGAGCTTAAAATATTCACTAAATTATACATGTTGGACTTAGAATTAACTTAGGAGAAAACTGTAGGTTCTACACTGTCATTTGCTAAAACTAGCAGATTTAGCTCTAAGAGCCGTAGTTTGGTTGTATCGTCGCAGTTTGTGGGCGGTGGATATCCAGAATAGTGTAGAATAATTTTACGCTCGTGTTGGGATGCCTAGCTTATTTTTACAGTATTGTTCAGACTGTTCCAGATTGTCGGGTGCCGTTTGGGGTTGACGGTGGACCCAGATTATTGTTCTTGCATCAGATTGTGCCGAGGGCACGTGTGTTTTGGTTGTTAAACCAGTTAGACCCTGTTTACTTGACTATAGCCTGCGAAAGCCTGATTGATCTCGACAGAGACACGCTTACATACTCGGTCGGGTAGCGCCTGCGAGTGCCACTCCGGAGTTGGGCTTTGTGCTTTTGCGTTGGTGTCGTTTAGTCCTGGTTGAACTTGCTCTCCACAGACTGCTTAGTGTGGAGATAGCGGTATAGCTTCGACAGGCGGGATGGGTGTGTTCACAGTTCCTAGGGCGGGTATGTTTACAGTCCCTAGTGATATTGGGTCAGGATTTTCATTGTTCTACAGATTGTTGGTGTTAGACCGAGATAGTATAGGTGCATATAGCTATAGATTTATTCCAGCTTTCTTACTGTACTTGTTTACATCTGTAGACTTAGTGGGTGAGCCGTTGAGGTCGGTAGCGGTACCAACTGAGGACTACTTCTTTTTGTAGTAGTTCTCACGCCCAGTTGTTGGAATCATTTGCAGAGCCTTCTTCTTCGGCTGCTGCTACTGCTGAGTCTAATCGTGGAAAGAGTGTTGCGAGTTAGAGCCCTTCCTGACGAGTTGCTAAGATAGAGGAGGACCAGCTACAGGTAGTTGTAGTTTTTGAGTTCATATACATACTTTTGTTTTAACTCGCTGGAGCGAGTATGTTGGTTCACCTAGATGTTTGTATGTATAGTGAACTTCTGTTTTATATATCTCATTTCTTTTAGCAGCTCTATACTACTGGTGGTAGTATTGTATAATTACAGGTACAGCTATCGCTTCGTATACAGAAAAAATTCCTTTGTATACGGCGGATTTGTCGGCGTGTCCGGAAAAACGAGTAATCCGGGGCGTGACAATATATTTTATTATTTTTATTATTTTGTATATTTTATTACATTTAATGTCAAAATGAGTTTAATATATATACTTAGGCTTAGTTTGGTATTGAGGCCTCTCTAACGCTATTAGATAAAATGGAGTTGAGGAAAAAGTATATAGAGATATGCTTCTGCGTTCTCCGGTGAGACCGCAGAAAATATATCATAACTGCTTCATCGCGATATGCGGAACGCAATATTACATACGGAAACAAACAGGATATTTTTTCAACGTACTTTCTCACCGCACGTAACGCAATCTCCCCGCAATCCCAAACGAAGCCTTAATCACTTTTAACAAGTACTTTTAACCGCTTTGCTGTCGCGGATATCGATCGTGGAAAGAGAGTCGCGAGTTAGATCCCTTTCCGTTTTGCTGCTGATAGAGATATACCAGTTATAGGTAGTTGTAGTTTTTGGTTCTTGTACATACTGATGTTAGATCCTCGCTGGAGCGAGTGTTTTTGTACCAGGATGCTATATATGTATAGTGAACCGGTTTTATTTATATATTATTTTTTTAGCAGCTCTACACTACTGGTTGTAGTGTTATATGATTACAAGTACAAGTACAGCTATCGCTTCGTATACAGGGAATATTCCTATGTATACGGCGGGCCTGTTGGCATGCTCGGAAAAACGAATAATCCGGGGCGTGACAGATTAAGTTGGTATTAGAGCTTAACATTAGGTCGTTGGGATCTAGGAACTCTAAGTTTGGTGAACCTTAGGAAGGCAAGACACGAGAGGCGTGATTTATCGCAAAAGTCAGTGATTAATTAGTTTAACTCCTCCTGGAGTGGAGTTAGTGACTGAAGGAGTGTCTGTTTCGGCGACGAAAAAATTATGTCGGCTACAAACGACATAATTTTGAGGAGAAACAGGGGCCCCGCCTTCTAGACTTTCGTTTGATTGGGTCGAGAGTGTTTGTATTTGTATCTGCCTCTTTTTTTTTTTGACAGCTATGTATTGTCGGAGGTCGACCGTTGACCAGGGATCGTGCCGCACCTACTGAGATGCCTGAGCAGGCAGAGCCGAGTGCACGACCAGAGGCGAGTGCACCCCTTGATTTGAGAGAGCAGTTTGCTGTCTTGACAGAGGTGACAAGGCAATAGGGGGCGTTGTTACAGAGGATGTGTGAGAGGTTAGCTCCGCCGCAGAGCACAGCACCAGAGCAGCCAGTTCCACCCCAGACTACTCCAGTGGCCGCACCAGCCGCAGCTGTACCCCCACCAGTGGCAGTTCCCACAGCGCTAGTTGCATCTTTTGGTGAGGCACCGCAGATGACTGAGGCTAAGCAGGAGCGGATGGCTGAGAGACTTGCCCATTTTCGTCGTTTTGATCCCCCGACCTATGATGGTAGCTGCACGGAGATTTGGGTTGTCGAGGGCTGGGTCAGTGCGATGGAGAAGCTGTTTGAGGATTTGTTCATTCCTGAGCGGGAGCAAGTACACCTTGGAGTTCACTACTTGGCCGGTGATGCACATGCTTGGTAGAGGAGGGTGAGGCGAGACTATAGGTTGGTGGCTTCGTAGATGCGATGGGATGAGTTTTGTGGCATGTTGTATGGGATATATTTTTCCAACAGTATAAAGCAGAAGCTCGAGGAGGATCTGAAGAGAATCCAACAGGGGGAGCGACCAGTTCAGGAGTACATTCGTGAGTTTACTCGACTCCTGAACTGTGATCCTTTTGTAGCCAGAGATGAGGCACACAGGGTGTATCTTTTTTAGAGAGGATTGAGACCAGAGATTTTCAAATTGGTACAGGCGCAGAGGTTGAGGACCTTGGACGCGTCTATGGAGCAGGCCTTATGGGTAGAGAGAGGTGATGCATCTATTCGGGAGAGGACTCAGGTGCCGGGCAGAGTCAGGATAGGAAGCGCCCTTTTCCATATGACGGAGGACAGTCGAGCAGTAGACGTCCGCCGAGGCCTCCACGATCACGTTCTCAGGGTCGTGGGTCTTCGGGGTCTCAGCGTTTTAGAGGATCACGTCAGCAGGGCAGGCACTGCGGACTCCGCAGTGTGTGATTTGTGGGGGACCACACTGGCCTCGACAGTGTGAGCACAGAGAGGGTCGTTGTTTTCTTTGTGGTCAGCCTAGACATATGAGGTCAGCCTGTCCCCGAGCAGCATCACTAGCACTATCGACAGCATCAGCTCAGCCAGCATCCCAGTAGTCTTATGGGGCAGCACCGAGTTACTGCCGGGAGGACAGGATGTCCATGCCGCGTCAGGGTGAGCGACGACAGCAGGCTCCGAGTGGCAGGGTATACGCAGCTAAGGTGGAGGATTCTACAGCAGCCGACCGAGTGGTGGCAGGTATCATTTTGATTTCTGATATTCGAGCTCGTACACTTTTTGATATCGGTGCATCACATTCTTTTGTTAGCCGAGCATTTGTATTGTTGCATGGTCTAAAGTTAGGGTCATTGTCACAGGCATGAGAGGTGCAAATTCCCGACCATGTTTTACAGGTTGCAGAGTGTTGTTGGTCGTGTCCGGTGCAGTTAGATTCTTGGATCATGCCCGCAGACCTGTTGGTTTTAGGGCAGCTGTAGGACTTTGACGTTGTGTTCGGCATGTATTGGCTGGCGCGGTACTATGCTACTATTGATTGTGGAGCGAGAACTGTGACGTTCCGCGAGCCAGACCAGGAGGTGTTCACTTTCAGAGGCTGCAGGAGTACGTTGTTTGCCACTTGGATTTCTTCGGCGAGGGCTCGACAGCTGATGAGTAGAGGATGTGTTGCTTTTCTGACGACGGTTGTGGAGGTGCCTACGGCGACGCCGAGACTCGAGGATATCCCTATAGTCCGCAAGTTTTCGAATGTGTTTCTCCCGGAGTTGACGACGATGCTGCCGGAGAGGGAGATCGAGTTTGTGATTGATGTAGTTCCTGGAACTGCACCAATCTCGAAGACACCCTACCGGATGGCACCGGCCGAGCTGAGAGAGCTAAAGGTGCAGCTTCAGGATCTGATGGATAATGGGTATGTGAGACCCAGTGTATCACCTTGGAGAGCGCTAATGTTATTTGTGAAGAAGAAGGATGGTTCACCTAGATTGTGTGTGGATTATCGGGAGCTGAATAAAGTGACCATCAAGAATAAGTATCCTTTGCCACACATTGATGATCTGTTTGATCAGCTACAAGCATCTTGTGTCTTCTTGAAGATTGATTTACAGTTAGGTTACCACCAGCTGAGGGTGAGGGCCGAGGATGTTCCCAAGACGGCTTTTCGGACTCGATACGGGCATTATGTGTTTACTGTGATGCCTTTTGGATTGACGAATGCCCCTGTCGTATTTATGGATTTGATGAACTGAGTGTTCAAGTCGTTCTTGGATAGATTTGTGGTTGTATTCATCGATGATATCTTGGTATACTTCCGGAGTGACGCCGAGCATGAGGAGCACTTGAGGATTGTGCTACAGCTTTTGAGAGAGAAGAAGTTGTATGTTAAGTTGAAGAAGTGCGAGTTTTGGTTACGGGAGGTTTCTTTCTTGGGCCATGTTATTTCTGTAGTTGGAGTAGCAGTAGACCCAAAGAAGATTGATGCTATTCGGGATTGGCCCAGACCGACGACGGTGACAGAGGTGAGGAGTTTCCTTGGACTTGCTGGATATTACCGTCGGTTTGTGGAAGGCTTTGCGAAACTTTCCACACCCTCACTCGATTGACTCGAAAGAGATTTAAGTTCATCTGGAGTGAGGATTGTCAGAGAAGCTTTAATGAGCTGAGACAGAGGTTGATGTCGGCTCCTATCCTTGCCCTCCTAGTTATGGGGGAAGGATTTGTGATTTATAGTGATGCATCACACAGTGGTTTGGGTTGTGTACTGATGCAGCATGGTAGGGTAATTGCTTATGCTTCACCGCAATTGAAGGATTACGAGAAGAATTACCCTACGCATGACTTGGAGCTTGCCGCAGTGGTTTTTGCTTTGAAGTTGTGGCAGCATTATCTGTATGGCGAGCACTGTAAGATTTTCACTAATCATAAAAGTCTCAAGTATCTGTTCACCCAAAAAGAGTTGACCCTGAGGCAACACCGGTGGTTGGAGTTATTGAAGGACTAAGATATTAGTATTAAGTATCATCCCGGCAAGACGAATATGGTGGCAGATGCATTGAGCAGGAAGTCAGTGTAGAGCTTGAGCATGATGATTACTCAGTAGAAGCCGTTACTTGAGGAGCTGCAGCGGTTGAGGCTCGAGATTATGTCCTTTAGGTCTACTGTGAGACTGATGTCTATGGTCTTGCAGCCCATTCTGTTGGATAGGATCCGGGAGAAATAGAGTGGAGACTCGTACTTGCTGAGGATTCGAGAGCAATTAGAGAGGGGACAGTCAGAGGGTTTTGTTGTGGACAGTTCGGGAGTACTGCGGTACAGGGACCGATTGTGTGTGCTTATGGATTCAGAGATCCGAGAGGAGATTTTGAGAGAGGCTCATTATTCACCTTATATGGTTCACCCTAGTAGAACCAAGATGTATAAGGATTTGAAGGCACACTTTTGGTGGAATGGAATGAAGAGGGACATTAACAGATTTGTGGCTCAGTGTCTGACTTGTCAACAGGTAAAGGCAGAGCATCAGGTATCTGCTGGCAAGCTTCAAAGTCAGCCAGTGCCCGAGTGGAAATAGGAGTAGATCACGATGGACTTTGTCGTGGGATTACCTAGAGCACAAAGTGGTTTCGATGCTATTTGGGTGATAGTGGACAGACTGACTAAGTCTGCTCACTTCCTACCAGTACAGACCACTTAGTCCAGAGAGAGACTCGCTCAGTTGTATCTGGATGAGATTGTGAGGTTGCATGGCGTGCCTACTTCGATTGTATCGAATCGAGACCCGAGGTTCGTTTCGCACTTTTGGAGGAGTCTTCAGACAGCCTTGGGTACCCAGTTGCACTTCAACATGGCGTTTCAGCCACAGACAGATGGTCAGTCAAAGCGGACCATACAGACTATGGAGGACATGCTATCAAACAAGCATTCAGATGGCTCTGTTTGAGGCATTGTATGGACGCAGATGTCGATCCCCTTTGTTTTGGAGTGATGTGGGTGAAAGAAAGACGCTAGGGCCTGAGATTTTGCTAAAGGCTGAGGAAAAGGTTAGAGCTGTACGACGACACCTTTTGACAGCTCAGAGCCGCCAGAGGAGCTACGCCGATACCAGGAGACGAGACTTAGAGTTTCAGGTTGGAGATCATGTGTTTTTGAAAGTCTCGCCGTCTAGAGGGATACACAAATTTGGAGTGCGTGGAAAGCTCAGTCCACGCGTTGTAGGCCTTTTTGAGATATTGGAGCGAGTTGGGCCAGTTGCTTATAGGATTGCTCTACCCCCACGACTGGCCGGCATCCATGATGTTTTTCATGTCTCGATTTTGAGGAGATATGTGTTCGACCCCTCCCACATGATTGACTTCACTCCGCTAGAGCTTGGCGAGGACTTGAGATTTGAGGAGCGACCAGTACGAATTCTGGCTCGTGAAACGAAAGAATTACGCAATCGGGTTTTCACTTATGTAAAGGTGCAGTGGAGTAATCATGAGGAGCGGCAGGCGACTTGGGAGCCGGAGGCAGTGATGCGGGAGTCCTACCCCTTGTTGTTTGAGACTCAGGATTGAGGTATGTATTAAGTTTCGAGGACGAAACTTTTGTAGTGGGGGAGGATGTAATGTTTCGGAGGTTTGGATAGGATTGGCTACAGTATTAGTGACTGGTCGACACATCTGGAGAGTGTCGGATTGAGTCGGAGTCATTTCTGCACGAAATAGATGCAGAAATGGACTTGGCGCACTCAAATAGGCAAAACTGGAGTTTTGCCAGATTCGGCCGCCCAAAACTGGGTTTGGGTCGCCCAGAACTTGAGTGTTGGTCTGAGCAGAACTGGAAGGCAATTCGAATCCTGGTTTCGGCCGCCCAGATATGGATCCGAAAGTTTACTTTGGAAATATCATTCTCTTTGACACGTGTTGGTGGTAGGTGGGATCCGCCGGACCACGTTAGGGGCACAGCACACTGCGGGCGGAGGAACCGAAGAGAAGGATTTGTGCAGCTTGGATGTTTCGGACGCCCAGAACATGATTCCGGGCGCTCGAAACTTGTTGTTTCTGTAGGGCAGCAGGTTAACAGTTCTTGTTCCTTGGGCCTATTTCACCCTTTCTCCTCCCTATAAATAGCTTGTAGTTGACCTCTGAGAAGCTTTTTCACCTTTCTTTCACAGGAAAGCTTGAAATTGTCTCGTAACTCTCAAATTCCCTCAAATTTTTTCAATTGGCCCACTTTCCACCTTGAGGATTGCTGTTCTAGCAGTTTTCCAGCAGCGATCTTCGGTGTTTTGGCTCGTGTGCGACGTAGGAAGCTCCGTTTGCCACGAAACTTGGTTTGGTGGATTCTGGACTTCAAGAGAAATTCGTGGAGCCCATTTTGACAGAATTTGGTTGAGGTTAGCTTGGTTAATTTGGCTTTTTACTGTGCTGCTGGTGTTTTTGGACTGAATCTGTGAATTGTGGGTTTCTTGGTGCAATCTTTCGAGGAAGCTCGGTTTCGGACCAGAGGGTGATACTCCATCACAGTTCATAGGATTTGGGACCTTTTCTCACCTAATTTGAAAATTGGAAGGTGAAATTAACTTTGTGATTAAGGTGAATTTAAGCTTAAATGCTGAAATTGTATGTAGTACGAAAATTTTTGGTGTTTTAACATTTAGATCCTTTGAGTAGCAGAGTTCCTGGTTGTGGGTGATTTCTGCTGAGGCCTCCAGCAACTTCGTGACCTCCTCGCAGTCGTGGATTAGCGCTAGAGGTAGGTTAATCATCGGATTCTCCTCCTAAGTGTATGCATAATCAACATGTATATTTTCAGCCTATGTATATCACATTTTTAGCTCGAATTCATCGATTAGCATGTTAAACAAAATCTGAATTTAGAGCATGCTGTTGTGAGTTAGATAAATTATACATGTTGGACTTGGAAGTGACTAAGGAGAAAACCAGCGATTCTACATTGTCATATGTTAAAACTACCAGATTTAGCTGTAGGAGCTGTAATTTGTTTGTATTGCTGCAGTTTGTGGACGGTGGATACCTAAGATAGTGTAGAATATTTTTATGCTCGTGCTGAGATACCGAGCTTATTTTTACAGTAGTGTTTTAGGTTGTTCCGGACTATCGGATGCTGTCGGGGTTGACGGTGGACCCAGATTACTGTTTTTGCATCAGATTGTGCCGAGGGCACGTGAGTTGGATTTTTAGACCTTGTTTACTTGACTATAGCCTGTGAGAGATTGATTGAGCTCGACAGAGACACGCTAGCATACTCGGTTAGGTAATGCCCACGAGTGCCACTCCGGAATCGGGCTTTGTGCGTTTGCGTTGGTGTCATTGTGTCCTGGTTGGACTTGCTCTCCACGGACGGCTTAGCGTGGGGTAGCAGTATAACTTTGACAGGCGGGACGGGTGTATTCACAGTCCCATGGGCGGATGTGTTCACAGTCCCTAGTGAGATTGGGTCTGAGATTGCATTATACTACAGATAGTTAGTGTTGTATTATGATAGTATAGTAGTATACAGCTGTAGATTGTTTTCAGTTCCCTTACTATCATTTGTGCATACTTTCTGTAGACTTGGTGGGTGAGCCGATGAGATTGAGGGCGGTACCTACTGAAGACTACTTCTTTTGCAGTAGTTCTCACGCCCAGTTGTTACCCCTCTTTTTGCAGAGTCTTCTTCATCGGCTGCTGCTATCGCGGATATCGATCATGGAAAGGGAGTCGCGAGCTAGATCCCTTCCCGTTTTGCTGCTGATTTAGAAATATACCAGCTATAGGTAGTTGTAGTTTTTGGTTCTTATACATACTGATGTTAGATTCTCGCTGGAGCGAGTGTTTTTGTACCAAGATGCTATGTATGTATAGTGAACCAGTTTTATTTATATATTGTTCTTTTTAGCAGCTCTACATTACTGGTTGTAGTGTTGTATGATTACAGGTACAGGTACAGCTATCGCTTCGTATACAGAAAATTTTTTTATATATACGGCGATTCTATTGGCGTGCCCAGGGAAACGAATAATCCGGGGCGTGACAGTAGATCAACATGTTGGGATTCTATCTCCTACTTAGAATTGCAAATGGAGTCGATTTTCGGGATGGGGCTGGTAAAATTTTTATCTCATTTTGTCTCCGCTTACCACTTCAATGGAAGTGGGAGCAAATTCTTAGCTGATTTTGACAGATCTGGATGAGTAATTAAAAAAAAAAAGAATCTCCCATCTCCCGCGCTATTTTTTGGCGAATTGGGAAAGATTCCGAACGGGTTATCATTTTTTATATTTTTTGCTTCTATTTACCATCCTATTCTGAGTGGATCGGGGTATAGGGCAGAAGCTCCACCAACCTAGATCCATTTACATCGCTACTCCTACTTTGTGCCTAAAAAAAAAAAAAAATGGAGAAGATGATACATCCTCTGACCTTTTAGGAGAATAAAATATGTGAATAGTTTAGAAGTAATTATTGCAAAATAAAAAAAAAAAAATGCAAACACAGTGAAAATTATTTTATAGTATTATTATATTTTGTTCTTCTATAAATTAACACAAGATAATTAAAAAGTAAGCAACTAATGATGGACATGGTGCAGGTGCATCATCTTTTAATAAAAATGTTAAGTTTTCAATGCAAATTAAGTATAATAAAATAAAGTAAAATAGAAAAATAAGATGAAAATTAATAATCACCTATAAATGAATTAACATCTACATTTAATGAGTTTGGGATGTTGTTCAAGGTTTTTTGTTTAATCTCCAACTCTCTTTAACTATAATGTATTAAGCAAAATAATACTTACTGCAAAAAGAAGTACATAGTACCTAGGTAACAAATTAAAATGTACTAATATGTGCATTTCATGATAATTTTTTAAAGAATTTTTCATACATACCATATGGTTAGGGATGTCAACATGGCGGATTCAGAATAGATTTTCAAAAATCCGAACTCGAACCCGAACCCAAACTAGAACCCGACTCCAACCCCAAAACCAAAACCGACGAATTTTATAAATCCATATCCAAACCCTAACCCGACCCGACCAAAAATTCAAAACCAGAAACCAAACCCAAAAATCCAAACCCGAAACAATTAATTTTCTTTTCAATATTTCTAAATATATTGCATCAAATCTAAATTTTTAAAATACAAATTCAAATATAACATCAAATTTTGATTTACATGTTATATTTAAATAAATTTGGGTTCGGATTGAGTTAGGGTCGGGTTTGGGTTCGGGTCGGGTACAGTCAAATTCATATCCGTCGAATTTTTATTTTTGATATCCATATCCAAAACTATATCCATTTAACATCGGATAAATGCACTCCGTTTGGGTTCGATTCGGATAAAATTTCGGGTAGCCATACCCATTGACGTCCCTACGTATAGTAACCACAACATACTAATAAATGCACAAAAAGAGAGAGAGATAGAGAGAGAGAGAGAGAGATCAGAATGCACGGATTTATTTATACAGTACATACAAAATATTAGGGAATATCAATAAGAGAGATCTAAAGAATTTTTCATATGAAAAGAATTGCATACTAATGCATGCACAAAGAGAGAGAGAGAAATCAGAATCCACGGATTTATTTATACAGTACAAACAAGATATTACGGGATATCAATAAGAGAGATCTAAAGAATCTTTCATCTGAAAACGACTGCATACTAATACATGCACAAAAAAAGAGATAGAGATAGCGAGAGAGAGATCAGGACGCACAGATTCATTTATACAATAGAGACCAATTTGAATAAGAAAGGTCGAAAGAACTCTCCATATCAAAAAAACTACATATATACTAAAATATCTGCCTAATAACAGAGAGATGATCAAATTATAAAGACACAGATTTACTTGTACAACACTGACCAAACATTAGGTATACCCAACCATAAGAGGGGGCCCAAAGAATTTTCCATGTGATAAGGACTATATACCGACCGTCCCTAGAGCAAGTGGCAAAGAGCTTGATGGTTGGTACTCGAGACCCAAGTTCAAATCTTAGTTGATTCACATTTCTAGCTAAGTTTATTTCTAAATGAGATAAACAAAGCGGGTAGCGTGCTATCTATCTCTCTCAAAAAAAAAAAAAGAAAAAAGAAAAGGACTATATAATGCAATATGCCTAGAGAGAGATGGTAGAGAGATAATTGAGAGAGAGAGATGGTAGAGAGAGAGGGGAACACATACACACCTATTGCAAGAGAAGCTCTTATCAAAGTCATTCTGGCAGATTCCCTTCCACTTTGAAGGGATTGGGCCCAACCCCTCATCCTTAAAGCTCTCAGATTCAGGCCACACACCTGCCACAACCACACACACACACACACAAAAAAAAAAGGAGTTACATAAGCTCCCATCCACTTCACCACTATCACCACTCCAAAAAAAAACAATAAGAAACGCTAAAATATATATAAAAAAATTCTATAAATATCTATTTTTATACAGTTTTTCTTTCTTAACTTTTACATAACCGACCGTCCCTAAAATAAGTGGCAAAAGGCTTCGTGGTTGGTACCCGAGGTCCCAAGTTCGAATTCCAGTTGATTCATATTTCTAACTAAGTTTATTTCTAAATGAAATAAGTGAAGGGGGTAGCGTGCTATCTATCTCTCTCTCAAAAAAAAAAAAAAAAATTTAGCATTCCTTACTATTCCTTGCATATATTTTTGTAGATTTAGTGGGTGAGCCGTTGAGGTCGGTGGCAGAATCCACTGAGGACTACTCTATTTTACAGTAGTTCTCACACCCAATTGTTGACACCTTTTTGCAGAGCCTTCGTCTGCGGCTACTGTTGTTGCTGATTCCGACCGCGGGAAGGGAGTCGTGAGCTAGATTCTTGCTACCCTTGGTTGCTGTGCTAGCGGAGTACCCGTCAGGGGTAGTGGGTTTTGTTCATGTACATACTCTATGTTTGACTTACTCGCTGGAACGAGGTGTTAGTGTTGGTTCGGAGCTTTTGTATGTACTATGAACTTTATGTTTTATATATACATGTTTCAGTTTAGCAGCTCTTACCTTTTGGTTGTAGCTATGATTTGATTTTAGGTACAGCTGTCGCTTCGTATACACGAAAAATTTCTATGTATACAGGTCTGTTGACGTGCCCGGAGAAACGTGGTAATCCGGGGCGTGACATTAAAAATAAATTATATGCTATTTTTTAGTTAATATTAATTAACCGGTTAAATACTTGAAAGTTGAATGACTCAAATATCCTTAGATATAATCCAAGCATACAAAAGGAAGAGAGGCAATTGAGTCATTTAGTTACAACGAATCCGAAAATTGTTACGAAAATTAGAGTCATTGAAAATTTATATAGTTTATATATTTTTTTAACTTTTCCAAACTTTAGAAATAATTATATAGTTGAGTCAAGAAAAAAAAAAAAAAAAAAAAAAAAAAAATGGAGAACAAAAACAAAAAAAAACCACATATCATGAAAACTTACACATAACTAATTTTAAACCTAATTAAAATGAGTGGCATTTCATATAATGACCTTACAAAAAAAAAACAATTGAAATGCACCATAAATAATTGTAAACCTAATAAATTAGTAGTAACTCTATTAATAACTCAAAAGAAGAAAGAAAAATAATTATGAAATGACATAGAATAATTGTAAACCTATTTAAATTAGGGGCGTTTGGTTGTATGTAGTTTACAATGTAGTCCTTGTTATTTATTTATTATATTTCTTTTTAAAATTTTTTAGTCGGTGTGATGCATGGGGGTGGCTCTGGATGCCAACGTGCACCCCCATGCATCTCTTATCTTGTGGCTAAGGGGATAGTGGTGATTTGTAATTTCCTCTCTCTTGTTGGAAGTGGAGAGCTCGTGGGAGCTATAGTTGAGATTGGACGACCGTCAAACTTCGCGCACTGGACAGCCGTGAGCGATGCGTGCGTCGTGGTAGGCCGTTGAGGCCGGGGAGCGGTGATTTTTCGTCGGTTTCGACGTCGCGGCCGGATGTTGGGTCGCCCCTGTCGGCAGGTGGGTTACATCGGTTATTATTACTGCCTAAAGTTCATATTCGTCGATGTCTAATTTTCGACCTTTGGTACTCTATTCTAGCTAATTCATGATTATATTGTAGATGCAAATCTGAATTTGGAGCATGTGGTTAATAAATTAAGTAGTTATACATGTGACTTGAAATTGAATTAGGCAGAAAACCTGCGATTTGGACCTGTCACTTGTTTAAACTGCCTATTTAGCCCTAGGAGCCGTTATTAAATGTTCACTGTCCAGTTCCTTCGCAGCACGAGTACTCCAGCCGTTAGTTTAGATTACATACACTGGTGCTGATTCGGCCTGAGTAGTATTTTTACAGAATCGTTCAGAGTTGTTTCCCGCTGTGGTGGTGCGTCAGAGTTGCGGTGGGGGGGGACCCGTCATCGCCATTTTTGGCGTCAGATGTGCCGAGGGCACATTTACCATCGTGGTGTATAGACGTTTTGAGTCGCCGTTACTTGACTTTGGCTATTTCAGAAGCCTGATTTGAGCTCCGACAGGAATATTGGGGGCATACTCAGTTGGGTAGGCGCCACGAGTCCCTGAGTCAGGCTTTGTGCTTTTCGCGTTGGTGATCGCTCGATGCCAGTTGGACTGCTTCTCCACGGACCACGTTAGTGTGATTAGAGCCTGATAGTCGCAACGGGGCAGGGACGGTGATATTCATAGTCGGGGGGTATGCTCTACAGTCCGATTGAGATTGGGTCAGATTTGACATTTACTACAGTTGGTTAGTGTAGAGCATGATAGTGTAGTGATCGATAGCGGTAGAGTTTACTTCCTGCTTTTCTGACTACTCTTGCTCCCTTCTGTAGACTTAGTGGGTGGACCGATGTGGTTTTGGGCGGTACCCACTGAGGACTACTTGTTTTTACAGTAGTTCTCACGCCCAGTTGTTACCTCTATTTTGCAGAGCCACAGGTTCCGGCTGCTGCGCCTTCCGCGGATCAGGATCGAGGCAAGGGCGTCACGAGTTAGAGCCCTACCCGTCGTGCTGAGCTAGAGGTGCCCCTACTGCAGGTAGATATTTTGTTTCGAGTTTCTGTACATAGTAGACTTAACTCGCCAGTGCGAGTAGCTCTGTATTTTGGATTTGGACTATGTATATGAAACTCAGTTTGTTTATCTTCTGTTTTTTTTTAGCAGCTCTCTACTACTGTTCGTAATAGCGTTTGATTTACAGGTACAGCTGTCGCTTCGTATACAGAGAAAATTTCTTTGTATACGGCGGATTTGTCGGCGTGCCCGGGGAAATAGACATCCGGGGCGTGACATAATGTAAGGACTGAGATTTTTACAGTGCTACTAAACTCTTTGTTGATGATGTTTATGTGTGTAATTTAATTACATAAGCACTCGTCAAGTTTCAAAAGAAAATGAGCTAAAATGGAGAAGATACGCTATTTTTAGTTTTCACTTAAGTGAATAGTAACTCTGGTTTTCCGGAGAAGCCACGGAGTAGAGTTGGCTTCTGGTGCGTATCGGACTCCGTTCATA
>NW_017891341.1:0-19842 GCF_001540865.1 Ananas comosus | reverse complement strand
CAAGAGACGGATGAATCCGTCAGGCGTAGGCGCTTCGCTAACGAACAGCAAAGTTCCTCTGAGTCTCAAAAATATCCTAAAAGTGATCACGTAAAGAGACACGAGGGCATATAACAGATCAATCTGCGTAAGTATCAAACTTTTTAACAAATTTAACAATAGGTCCAAAAACTAACTTATCCAAATGTGGAAAATTCTCTCTCAAGATCCAAAAGCAAGATCTAATATACCTTCCAATCCAAGCCTTAAGAGAAGTCTAATCCCAAATTGGTCCAATAAGCCTATATGCAAATGCCAAATAAACACCAAATTTTCATATTCTCAAGGATATGATGTGAATATCACAAATAAATGTTCATATCTAAAGGGAGAGAGCAAGTAGATTACCTCTTAGAAGCTTCAATCTAAGCTCTAAACTTTCCAAGTCCAAGGATCTCCCCTCAACAAGGCTCCAAAGCTAAGCCCCAAAGGTGGAAAAGCCTCTAATCAAGCAAAAGAAGCAAAAATAGAGGTTTAATCTCTTAAAATCCCACCAAAAACCAAATAGATCAAAAGGAAATCAAAGAGGGTTCCCTTACCTCTCCTCTTGCTGTGGCAAGCTCAGGAGAAAGCCCAAGGGGCGTGGGTGGCTATATAGAAGGCCACAATTGCGAAAAACCCCCTGCAGTTCAAACTGCTCAGAATCTGCACTGCGTACCGGTACACGGGCCCGCGTACCGGTACACCTTCTACGAAAACCCCTAGCCCGAGCCTCGGGTTGGCTGAGAAGCGGCCAAAGTCGATGGCTGTACCGGTACAGCCATCTCTCCCGTACCGGTACACAGCCCTCTGAAGGCAACCCGAGAGCTAACCAAAAATCCGATTTTTCGGGTTTTCATGCTCGGCTTTAAACCTCACTTCTCGGGATGCGAGCCATAGGTCGGAACACTGTCAACGACCCACCAGAAAATCTGGAATTGCTCAGCACACAGCTCGAACACTCGAACCTCGCAATTTGCAAAGGTCCAGTGTGTTACAATCTCTATTCTTTGTTCTCAATGCCACACTTTACATTAACTTTAGCCATTGTCATTGTTCTTTATCTCACTTGATTCTTTGCTCCACACTAACTCTAGTGTCACATTACTTTACATTATTGAATGCCACTCGATCTATGTCTCATTGTGTCACTCTGTTCTTTTGCCTCACTTGGGTACTCACATTTTTCTCTCATGCATACATATAGGGTTTCATGTTCTTTTAGGTTCTCAACCATCATTAGGCAAGTTGTACTCACAATCATGCAACATCACATTATCATTATCACATCTACCCTATAATGCATGCAACAACAATATATGTATATATGCTCAATAAGAAATGACACATTAGGCATAGAAGGAATTCCAACGAGTTTGGATAGCACCACCCACCTCTTTTAGGTATAGGAAGGCGAATCCGATACTTTCTACGCTCAACGGTTCACCGCTTCGCGACCTACAACCCCAAAATAGAGCCAAATTAGGCCCATTACACATAAACTATACTTTAGCATTTTCGTTTCGCGAAACGGAGTTTCCCCACGTGTCGGGGACACCCCCAATTAGGTTTCTACGAGGTCAATTTGCCCTCGAAAAATCCTAGGGCAAAAATCCCAAATTTGGTGCCCTAGCTTTACATGTATAGAAAACCTAGGGTTTGATCTCATTGGGGAGCAAAAGATAGCTCCATATACTCTAAAGGTTCCATAGAAACCATTTCTCGCTCAAACAAAACCCTAGTTAGGGTTTCACCATGAGAGGGTGAAGCTTTACCTCAAAGCTTCACCATTTACCCAAACCTTGGTTTTTATCTCTTAAGAAGCAAAAGAAAGCTTCAATTTACTCAAATAACTCTACTAAAACCATTTCTAGGGTTTACTCATGAGAGGAATCGAAGCTAACCTTGCAAGCTAGCTCCTCGTTGCTCAAGAGAGGAAGAAGAGGAAGATGCTTCACTTCCCAAGCTTCTTCTTAACCTTCTTCTTCTTCTTCTTCTCTTTCTTTCTTCTTCTTTTCCTTTCTTCTTCTTCTCCTTCTTGTCTTCTAGAGAGAGAAAGAGAGATGAGAGAGTGAGGGTGTGAGGGAATGAGAGGAAGACCCATCTCAGCCCTAAACATATCCCATATAATGCATTCTTGCATTTAAACCCCTCAACTTTCATTTATTCCAAACTGCTGGAACTGGGCAGTTTCGGGCTCGGGGGATCGGTCTCCCCGACCCAGGGACCGGTTCCTGTAGCTCCCCACCCCCCCACGCAGGCTGGCAGAGCTCCAACCTGATGCAATCGGTCTCTCCCCACAGGATCGGTCTTCGGGGGACCGGTCTCTCCAGCAAGGACCGGTTCCCGTAGCTGGTGTTTCAGGACTTAGCCGATTTTTCAGCTTTTTTCAGATTCTTCGCGTTTGGGGACCGGTCTCTCCCACCAGGGACCGGTCCCCGAGAGTTGAAAACCTGTCGAATGTAGTTTTCATAATTTTTAGCTCTCGAAAACCTTCCACAACTCACTTTTACTCATTTTAACACCTTCGGACTTCCCGAAGTGTTCTCATTTCGCACTTTGGTCACTTTGACCAAAGTTTGATATTTATTTACCGAAGTTTAGGTATATTACACTTCAGATGTTTCGGAGATCTGTATAACTGTTCTATTTTAAGTACGTAATGCTAAAGCAAAGCCTATCATATGAAAGTGGACATATAGATGTGGCAGGTATATGGTTGGTCCTTTTAATAGTACAGATGTGAGACCCCAAATAATCCTATATATGAGATATAATAGGGCTAAACTCTTAACCCGGCTTAAGCATTTTGGGTGGTGGCAAGGCCCAAGAGGTTAAGAGAGTTAAGCGTGCTAGGACGGGAGTAGTCCTAGGATGGGTGACCTGGGAACGTTGGGCCGTCACAGATGGTATCAGAGCCAATTACAGCCGGAAGTGTGAGATTATCTCGGCTGAGCCAGGGCTGGATGACTGGGCTAAGCGAGATGAGTCTCACATCGCATGGGTACTGTGAGTTTACATAGACGAGACGTCAGGGCTTAAAGGAGTGGAGATTGTGAGACCCAGATAGGACTATATATGAGATTATAATAGGGTAAACTCTTTAACCCGGCTTATAAGCTTTTGGGTGTAGGCAAGGACCAAAGGTTAAGAAGAGTTAACGTGCTCTAGGAGGGAGGAGCTATTAGGATGGGTTGACTCCCTGGGAAGTTGGGCGTGTCACAGATGTCATCAGAGCCATATTACCCAGCCGGCAAGTGGTGAGCATGAGTACTCGGCTGGCCAGGGTCTGCACTCCCCGGGCTAGCGAGACGAGTCTCACATCGCCTGGTAATTCAAGTAAGTGAGCCTGACAGGAACGTCAGGGCCTTAAAGGAGGGGGCAGATTGTGAGACCAAATAATCCTATATATGAATTAATAGGCTTAAACTCTAAACCACGTTAAGCATTTTGGTGGTTGGCAAAGGCCAAGAGGTGTAATAGTAGTTAAGCGCTGCCTAGGAAGGGCAGTGTAGCCTGCCTAGATGGGTGCTCCCTGGGGGAAGTGGTCATCTCATCACTTCCCGGCGCACTTCTATGTGGAGCTTTGCTTTTAGCGCAACTATCTGAATAGGAACAGGTTAACTGTCCCAGAACTCTGTTGTGAGACAGACCAGCAATAGTCTATATAAAATACTAATAAGGGCTAAACTCTTAACTGCCGGCTAAGCATTTAGGGATGGTGGGCTAGACCTCAAGAGTGTTAAAGAGTTAAGCTGGCAGGACGGGATAGTCGACCCTGGAAGGTTGGTGTGTCAACAGATATATCAGACGCCAATTACCAGCCGGAAGTGTGAGATGAGTCTCGTCTGAGCCAGGTCTGGATGACGTGGCTATGCGATGACAGTCTCACATCGCCTGGTATTTTGTGAGTCTGAGCCTGACAAGGACGTCCAGGGCTTAAAGGAGGGAGGATTGTGAGACCAAGTAATCCTATATACCTGCAGCATCATAAAGCGCCTAATACTCCTTTCAACCCGGCTTAACACCATTTCCTGGTGGCAAGGCCCAGAGGTTTCAAGAGCAGTTACCAGCGTCGCACGGACGCAGATTCCTAGGCATGGGTGACTCCCTGGAGAAGTATTAGGCTCATCTCACACTTCGGCACTTCATATCGTGTA
Organism: Ananas comosus; assembly: GCF_001540865.1. NCBI lineage: Eukaryota > Viridiplantae > Streptophyta > Magnoliopsida > Poales > Bromeliaceae > Ananas > Ananas comosus. Next base: position 15,664 of record NW_017891341.1, on the reverse strand, counting down.
GCTTTGTTTAGCAGACCTATAGCCTGAATTGATCGGCACACCAGCGCTTAACAACTCGCTCCCCCAGCAACATCCTGTCTGTGGAGAAACCCCAAGATACGTCCTATAATGCCCCAGATCAGCTACATCAGTGCTAAACTCTTAACCCCGGCTTACATTTTTGGGTGTGGCTAGACCCAAGAGGTAAGAGAGTGTAACGTGCTAGGACCGGAGTAGATCCCTAGGGGATGGGTGAACCTGAAGTCGGGGCATCACAGGTTGGCTACATCAGCAGAATTCTAAAGCCCGGAAGTATCGCGATGAGTCCTCTCTTGCATAGAGCCAGGGTCTCGAATGACGGCGAGCGAGACGAGTCTCACATCGCCTGGTATCTGTTTGACGTCTGAGTCTGACGCTGGACGTCCAGCGACTAGAAGGAGGGAGATTTGTGCAGACCCTAGATAGTCCATATATATCAAGATTATAGGGCAAAACTCTTAACCCGGCTAAAGCATATTGGGTGGGCATAGACCCAAGAGGTTAACGAGAAGTTCAAGCGTTCTACGGACAGGGATAGTCCTAGGATGGGTGACCCCTGGGAATAGGGGATGTGGTGACTCCTGGGGAATGAGGGCCATTTTGACTCATCCTCACACTTCCGGCTGGTATGGCTCTGGATACCAACAAAAAGAAAAAACCCGACTTCCCCAGGGGCGTCACCCATCCTAGGACTACTCCCGTCCTAGCACGCTTAACTCTCTTAACCTCTTGGGTCTAGCCACCACCCAAAATGCTTAAGCCGGGTTAAGAGTTTAGCCCTATTATATCTCATATATAGGACTATCTGGGGTCTCACAACAGATGTTCTGGGGACCAGTTTAACTGTTCCATATTCAGCTATAGCTGCTAAAGCAAAGCCTACCACATAGAAGTGGGTATATAGATGTGGCAGGTATATGGGCGTGCTTTTCAACATGACAGCTGTACCAGACCCCTCTAAAAATGTCCCGTTCTAAGCCATAATTGCAAAAGTAAAGCCGGACATATAGAAGTGGACATTTAGACGAGGGAGACGTATGGGTGTGCCCTTCAACACGACAGATCTACTGGGCCTTTCTACAACTGTCCCATTCCAAGCCATAATTGCAAAAGTAAGTCATAGTTGCATAAGTATACCGAAGTGCCGTATAAGTGTTCTAATGCTGGCTATAAAGATTCACATGTACCGAACCACCATTTTTCAGTGTTTCGTTGTTGGCTATAACTAGTAGGTACCTAGATTCGCCTTCTCACCACTGTATATGTATTTTGGCACACCTATATCTGTCATTCCTGTTTTATAACATAGAAATAGGTTTTGAGTAATGTAGATATTTCAACAAAACGTACAATGGAAAATCACTTTCCTACATTCAAATAGAATAGTTATACTTGATTATAATTAACTTTTTTTATACCTCTTACTTAGCACTGTCAGATATAAGGGTGTTCCACTCAAGGATAAAAGTGTACCGAATAGCGCTATAAGTGTTCCGTCTACGGCTTTAATGTGAAATATCATGTCACCACTATAAAGTGGTCATATGACTACTAGATATATGGGTGTGGCCTACACCACTATAGATGCACCTTGGTAAAGTTATGGTTAGAGCCTTATCTTATACCACTTACTTAGCACTGTCAGATATATGGGTGTTCCACCCGAGGTTAAAAGTGTACCGTAAACATGATATAAGTGTTCCATGTATGGCTATAATGTGAAATATCAGGTCTCCAATATAAAAGTGGTGATATAACTATTAGATATATAGGTGTGACCTACACCACTGTAGATGCACCTTGGTAGAATTATGGTTAGAGCCTTTTCTTATAACACTTACTTAGCACTAGCAGATATATGGGTGTTCCAACCAAGCCTTAGTGTGTACCGAATAGCCTTATAAGTATTCCATTTCTGGCTATAATATGAAAAATCAGGTCTCACTATAAAAGTGGTCATATCACTACTAGATATAGGGGTGTGGCATACACCACTCTATACACCACAGTTAAGCTATAGCTGGAGCTTATTTTTTCTAAGATGGAGTTATCGATCTCTGGTATTTGGATATGTCCTTCAATATGACAGATGTACCGAGCCCCTCTAAAATTATTCCATTCTAAGACATACGTGCAAAAGTAAGCCATAATTGTAAAAGTGTACCGAAGTGCCGTGTAAGTGTTCTGTTGCTAGCTATAAAGCTTCACATGTACCGAACCGCCCTTTAAGTGTTCCGTTGTTTGCTATCACTAGTAGGTACCTGGATTTGCCCTTTCACCACTTTAGATGTATTTTGGCACACCTGAATATGTCATTTCTTTTTATAACATAGAAGTAGGTATTGAGTAATGTAGATATCTCAACAACACGTATAATGGTAAATCACCTACTAACTTTCATATATAATACTTATACTTGATTATAATTAACTTTGCATATAGTAGAACGTTGGACTACGAAATCTTACCCCTTTGTCAGCACTTGCGCATTACATCAAGTCGAAGAAGGTACAGATTTGGAACACTCGACATGTCACCATTTCATTTAGATAGTCGCAATAGTTTGCAAGTTTATTTGGCCCCGGAATAAATACCTGCTATGTATACTAAAGGAATACCTACATATGGTTACTTGCACAGGTATACAGTTAGATAAAACAATCAAATTTCACTAAAACAGAGTCACTCATATTGGTATAAGCTAATAGTAGGTCTGATCATGGAGGTTAACACTTACTATACTTAGACACCTCAAGAATGGAGAGCAGCACCTTTACATCACAAGACGCAATACGTACAAGCAGTATCAAATGCATAGCATTTTAAATATATATAAATATACATTGAGTATAATAATGCAACACAAATTCACCAATATATACAAACGACTTATATAGTAAACAGAAAGTAAGAACATTCAATATTGCTAGATATGAGGAATATAAGCACGTCATTACATTGTTGTCAATCTTACATCGAGTGCTACAACAGCAACAAGAAAAATACGAAAGATTGCTAATTCACTGTTTATAAATCGACACGCCCGAACAAGCAGGTACAACACAGATCAATTCTAAATCTGTAACTGTACACTGAATACATTGCCTACTAGTTTCATGTGGGTGATGCTCTTCCACTGTGCTGAAATTCATGTTCCTGCGGGATCTCCTTTTTCTGTAACTGTTTAAAAGGTTAATATGATCAATTTAAAACCACCAATATATGTAGATTGTATCAAGACTTTGTCAATACCTCTTGCAAATGAGTTGGGTGTGGCATGTGCGTCCGAGGGGCCATATTCTGATTTGTAGATTGAGGAGGCATATCCACTCTATGAGGATACATGATAGGATGTGATGATACCGATATATTTTTAGGGCCCCAAGTTGTCTGATATAAAAAGAAAGCAAACGTAAACCATATTAAACCATATAATTACTATATAGATAAAATTGTATTAAAGAACCGTCCATAAGAAATATAATTTCTATTACTGTAACGATGATGCTTGGGCTGCTTTGTACACCCATCCCATAAGGTAAGTCACTTGCTGACGAATTGTTAATCGTAGGACTTTGTAGATGAACTTGTTTTAATAAACTACTTTGTTTTGTAGAATATGAGATCCAGATTTTTAAAAATAATTTATCAAATTTAATTATATGTCTATATTAAAAAATCAAATATAGAAATAATAATGCGTAAAATATGTACACTCTGTTCGGACGAGGCCGACTGTGATGATGAGACACAATTATAGATGGAACATTCACCGTTATATAACCTGTCCCAACAATGTTGCCCAACCTGTTAAATAGAGCATGAATAATTATCAATCATTGTCGTCTATCATATATTAGAATCCAAAAAAATATTGATTGAGGTAGGTTAAAATACACCTGTTGTTTATTGCCTTTCATCTTCAACCGTCGTACAACTTTATCGGTCATCGACTCTTTTTTTTTACTTGGCGGGCGGCCTTTACTACGAACAAGTAGCGGCCTCAAAACTCTCTGGTCGTTATTTCTACCATCCGACGCACCATTCGAAGGTGTTGCCTCAATCGGCGAATATTCAATATCATTGCTCCCCTTCGATGATGAAGTATTTTCTAATTTCGTCTTCAAATCTCGTAATGTACGTAATGCCACTTCACATTTCTCATCAGACTCAGCAGCTATGTCTGCAATGTCATACATATTCCTACATACTTCTTCATATCGATAAATTTCCGCGGTGCTCCCTAAGTTCTTATGCCATGTCTTCACGCGGGTATACCTCCGTCTGACATCCTTCCTCCATCGTGTTAATATGTAAGAATTTGGGACAATCATCAACTTCCTATGAACTAGGACGGCAATTGAATGTCAACATAAAATACCTTTATACTCAAATAGGCAGAAAATACAGCTTAATAGAGAGCTACCTTCATCAAAATATACTGTGAAGGGTATATCTTTACCTCCGTCGCCATACTCATTTACTTGATAAGAATACACACTGCCCGTCGAAGACAGTAAAGAGGTCTCACAATGCAATAATTCCTTCAACTCTTCCTGAAATTCTCTAAATTTCGCAATCGTGTATGCATCTTGAAATTGCTTCTCAAATGCATAACGGCTGATACACGGGATGACTAAGCTGAATGATTTGTAGTCTAATTCCGCTTCTTTTTCAGCTTTATTTTTTATTCCGCTTTCATATTGCTCAACGAATTATTTTAATGAAGTTTTCGAATTCATATACCCATCAAAAAATGCATTCATACTTTCGCTACGCTGTGTTGTGGACATTTCAGCCCAAAATGTATTCTTCACATAAGTTGGTATCCACTTATGTCTTTCCTCGTACAGGCCTGACAACCACTGATTATTTTCAAGTCTATAACAAGCTATCATTCTCTTCCATTTTTCCTCAAATTAAATTTCTATCAGTGATTCATAAATAGCATCCATCATCACACTCTTAATCGAATGATATTCGCCATAGCTTCTTAGCTTCTCCGGTATCTTCTTTGTTATGTGTGCCATAAGCACCATCGATGCCGAGTATCAGGAAAGACACGTGCGATAGCATTTTGCATCGCTTTATCTTGATCTGTGATTATTGCTTTCGGGGCACTGTCGGACATGTATGATAACCAATTCCGAAAGAGCCATACAAACGATTCTGTATCTTCAGTGGAGAGTAGATCACACCCGAACAAGATCGACTGTCCATGATGGTTAACACCAACAAAAGGAGCAAATGGCATATCGTACTTATTTGTTAGATATGTCAAGTCGAAAGTAATTACATCTCCAAAACATTCATATGCCGTTCTACTCCGAGCATCTGTCCAAAACACATTGCGAAGCCGAGAATCGTCGTCTAGATCTATGGCATAAAAAAAGTTTTCATTTTTCTCTTGCATTTCTCTAAAATAATTACAAATTGCTTCACCGTCACTGTCACGCCTCGGGGTCCCTTTTGGTTAAAAACACAGCGAAATTTTTTTTTTTTTTTGAAAACCTGACCCCAGGGTATGCCAGATCCGCCACAAATACAGGAGATCCACTGTTCACACGGACAGAGTCTCCCCTGTATTTGCACGGCGTCGCACAAGTACAAGAGTTCAAACATGATACAACCACAACAGATGAACATACAAATAACCAACAGTTATACATTCATACACCATTCACCACAGTTTCACATTTATACATTCAATATTTAAACATAAATCCACATCTATCAGTTAAAATGTTTCCAACCACAGAAACAGGTTTTGAAATACTAAGATATAAAATCCACAGAAAACCTTTTGAAAACTGTTCCCTACACAGGAGCTTTTATCTTTTAAAAACGCTACCACGAGGGGTAGAAAATCTTTCCATTTTACAAAATCCACAAATCCGTTTATTACATTCACAAAAATCCATATTTTCAAATGTAATAAAAATACTGAACCATATAAACACTCTAAGCTATATATCAACAGAAATAAAAATGGTAAGAACTAAACCGAACAACCTGGGTCGGAAGCTCTATCGACCGCTATGTACGTATCTCACGTCTCGTCTCAACCCTCACCGCCCACGATACCTGAAAAATAGTGGGGGAGGTGAGAACATGTAAACATGTCTCCCCTCCCAGTGGGTACCGCAAGCCGAAGAAGGCGAAGAGTACTCACTGGATCAGGAAGAGCTATACAACAACACGGGTCAGTGGAAATACAGTGGGAACAATAGTAAACGAAAGAGATGTATAAGGTAATGAGGAGATATACTAAATACAGTAGCAATAATAATACATGAACAGAATATATAAGAACGACTACCGCTACTGTAAAGAAGAATATAAAACATACCTGCGTATCAAACTATAGTAGCAAAACAAGTATATAGAAAGAACTGTAAGTATGCATGCAACAACTGCTACTATAGACATATGCGTTAACCGGACAAGAAGTCCAAAATACCCAATCTAAACCGCCGTGTCGGTCTAAGGACCTCAGGCAAAAGCCACCTACCACTCTACCTGCATATAACCCAGTCCTGACCGCTGGGCTCACGGGTTGACACAAGCAACCACTTTTCCGGAAAAGAACACTCCTTGCGGTGGATCAAACCGCCAGTGTTCGTGAAATGCGACGAGTCGGGCGATCAATGCTGATATGCTCAAAGGCCAACCGTCGGCAACCAGCCGACAATCCTACCCACAGGGCTCACCAACCGTATAGGTCATCCACTGTAAAGAAACACAAGACCCGACTACTCAGGTCAACTAGGATGGAACGACTCTATATCCTCTCAACTGTATGCAAGTACTGACTAATCAAATCAACTGAGATGGAACAACTCGACACCCTCTCAACTGTATGCAAATACTGACTAATCAAGTCAACTGGGATGAAACAACTCGACACCCTCTCAACTATATGCAAGTATCGATCAATAAGTCATCTGAGTATATAATCTAGAACTACCGTCGGCCACTAGCCGACAATCCGACCCCTCAGGGTACACCGACCTCAAAGGTCATCAAACGACAGAAGTCAAGGGACCGACCGACTAGGTCACCGATCTCACAGAAAATCACGAAACCGTTCTACCCTAAACATGAAACAGGATATGCAGAATAGCTAAGTAGAGCAACAAGAAAACATGGTATCACATACCGATAGACTATACTCCTACACATGATGCTAAGCATGGAAACGTCTGAGTAGAGTATAATCAAACAACGTGGGTGAAAGGTGAACAATAAAGGTGCAAAGCTCAACATAATATATATATATGGATAATAACGAAAGAGCAAGAGTAAGAAACCATCACCAAGCGTGCACCACTTTACCAACGTCGGATCGAAGTACCCACCTGTACAAATGTCGCGCCTATCTCCTGACTGCAAAAGAACGTCAACCGGACCTCAGGAAGGTCCACCGGGTTAGTATCTAACCCACAACTAAGAAACCGTAAAAGCATAACCCCTCAAATATACCCACGAGAATCGGTTTCCCAAACCGATCGCCGTAATACGCCGAAAATCCCGTAATCGCACCGAGACTCCGCTGGGACCCACGGACTGTCCCGGAACTCACCAACTCGTACTATGAGTCACCCGCTGCCACTAAATATAAATTTATGTGTGACTTGGTAGCAAAGACGTTAACTCACTCCCAAAACGATTATCGTCGGATAATCGTTCCGATCCGGGTTCCCGGAAGTGTCTATTTCGATACCGGAACCCACAGTCGCTCACCCGTCATTTCTGAACTCTCGAAATGACGCGAATGACGAGCCAACAAGGCTCAGCGACTACACAATAGCTCATGAAGCACCGTTGGAATAATTCCGAACTAAAACCGCGTTCCGTCGGCAGATTTTGCCGACAAACGCACCGAAAATACATTTCCGATCTTCGCAAAGGTCCGGGGCCTTGGACAATCAGTCTAGAGGTCACCCACAATTCATCCATGCTGCAAACAGCAGCCACAACAACCTGAAATACATAAAAGCCCTCCCGATTACCCGAAATCGCATTATTTCATGCGATTTCGACGCTTTTATGGTCCATCTGCACAAACCAGAAATGAATCAGCGAAGCTGAGGCACCCGCCGATAGGTCTCAGCGTGTCGGAGGCCGTGCTCACCATTTGGAGCAATTCCGGCCACTGTGGGGAGCGCACGAGCGACGCAAAATTCAGTAAACTGCGCGCACAGCATGAAAATCATGCTTATCTCGCTAACCAGGGGCTCGCTGACCCTAATTGAGGTGAGCACTGTGATCAGCACCGACTGACGATCACCGTGCTCACTTCCGGAGGCATCGGAACAGCCTCGGGTCGCCCGAACAGTATACACAACCCCAAACAGTGCACAATAATTGCAATACAAGCTTACCAAAGCTAGGCAGTGCTCGGGGTGGCCGGCGGCGGCCGGACGGCGGGCAGGCCGGCCAGGGGAAGGTGCTCCAGGTCGGAGGACGCCGGGGCTTGCGTCAACAGGCGACGGGAGGCGGCGACGATGGCGGGCATTGATGCCCTAGCTTCCCAAACCCGTGGAGAGCAAGGGCCCAGTCCGGCCAGTAGAGGGTTCCGGCGGCGGGGGCCCCGGTGGTGGGCGAGTGCAGCCAACCAAGGAGAGGGGGTGCTCACGCCGGTCAGTGGCGGCGGCGCTGGACCAACCCGAGCTCTCGCGGGCTCGGCTCGGGCTCACAGGGTGGCGGCGGCCACGGCGGCGACCGGGGAAGGCTTGGGACGGCGACGACCCGTCGCCGGAGGCCGAGAGAAAAGCGGCGCGCACGGCCTAGGGCGGCAGCGGCGCACGGAGGCAGTGTGGGGTCATCTCGGCCCGAGCCGACCTGGGGCGGCCACGGTTGAGAGAGGAGGCGGCGGCGGCCCGTAGGGACGACGGCGACGATGCACGGGGGTCACCGGGGCTCCGGGGATGGCGGCGCTGCCGAGCTATGGCGGCGGTGGTGCGAGGAAAGGGAGATGGGGCTGCCTCGGCCTGGGTTCTGCCCAGGCTGTCAGCGAGGTGTTGGGGCGGCAGCGGCGGCACGTGAAGGCGGCGCCGGCCGACGGGGAGGCTCGCCGGGGCACGGGGCGATGCCGGCGAATGGCCTGGAGGTGATGTAGCCTCGGCCTAGCTCTAACCCGAGAGAAAGAGGAGGAAGAGGGAGGGAGATGGAGAGAGAGGAAGGTGAATGTAAGGTCGGGATGGCTTTTCCGCCGGCCGGGGCTGCTCGCCGGCGGCCGGGACGCGCACGGCGGGGTCGAGGAGGGGTTCAGGTGATGGCAGAGGGGTCGGCTGAGGGAGAAGGCTTCTAGGGTTAGGGTTTTCTCTATGAAACCCTAAAGTCTTCCATGCAAAATTGCAAGAAAGTCCTCCGAAACTATAAATTTGAAACCCAATCCTTCACAATGGGTAACTCTCGCGCATTCGCACCTCCACAATCGATCTCGCGCAATTCGGTACATAAAATATGGGGACTTTTGCGAAAATTCCATTTTGCCAACTAAGACTCCTCCTCGAACAACGTGCGATATCCGCAAATCCGTCCGTCGGATTTCCGAACGGATTGCACCAGCGCATTCAGCACGTCAGGGGCATCAAAACTACAATCTTGTTTCGTCCAATTTGGTCACGGATTCGCGACGGAATCCATCCGCTCTCTTATTAATCCATAAGTCACACATAGACTTATGTGAAAACCGAAAAACCTTTAATTCAGATCCAAATTTGAATTCCCTACCACCAGTAGGTACCAAGAACATCTCTCACCCATCTCTAAATCACTCGTACAAAGCACGAGGAGTTTTAAAATGCACGAAAAGAAAGAGCGAAAACTCTCTTTTTGTTAAAACTCCTTTTTCTCGAATATCGTGCATCGGATCTGAAATCCGTCAGTGCCATTGGTTCCAAAATAGCTGACCCGATCGAAACGAGCTATTGGATCGCTATGAACGGAGTCCGATACGCGCCAAAAGCCAACTCTACTCCGTGGCTTCACCGAAAAACCGGAGTTACTATTCACTTAAGTGAAAACTAATAATCGCGTAACTTCATCGTTTTAGCTCATTTTCTCCTGAAACTTGACGAGTGCTTATGTAATTAAATTACACACATAACATCGTCAACAGAGAGTTTAGTTGCACTGTAAAAATCTCAGTCCTTACAGTCACCTTCACCAAGTCGTAACCGACGGGCTTTTTCAATATAATTACGAGTGTCCTTCTCTCCAAATGTTAAGTTTTCATATCCACCAGCCTCAACAGCAATAGAATTAAAACTTTTATTCAATCTTATTCTAGCACGATCATTAAGATCAAGCCGCCTCTTGACGCTTGGATCTATAACTCGATTGCAGGAAAAAAATCGAGACTTATAAGGACTTAGAGTGTGATTATGCTCAAGTGTAATTTTGCTTATTACACAAGATGAATCCGCATTTATTACCACATTTATTCTTGCAGGACAGTTTGTCTTTGCTACTGATGGACGAGGACGAAGATTCGTTACGGTCTGATGTATTTTTCCATGACGAGAGCATGCGATTATTACATATGTAGCCTTACCATCGGTCAGTTTTGTTGACCTCTTTACAACTGCAAATCCTATTTCTTGTGCATAATGCTTATAGAAATTAAAAATGGCATCAAAATTGATAAAAGCCATTCCAATTTCTGGTGCCGATGTATTTACATCCCTGACCTCACTGTTTCTTTCTTCATCCATATCAAAAATGTTAAATCCAAATAATCAGTCAACTAAACAAATTTAAGTAAATTGCTCACTTGTAAGACAATATATGGAGTTGGAATACTAAATTAGAATAATAGTGAGCGGAAAAACTATTGGTCAAAATTTAGACATCTAAAGATTCTACTATGCCCTAAAAATATATTATCTGTTAACATATAGATCATACACCACATCAACGATGAAATTAATCAAATAATTCATCACAATTAAAAATTATTAATTTACTAAAAAAATTAAACATCTCATACCTGCTTATATATGTGGCAGTGTACGAATCGTTGTGCTCGGGGTAAACCACGTCGTTCAATTTTGCCGCATCATCGATTGTCGCCTCCGCACTTGCCGCGTCTAATTTGATCGCAGAATCCGCCTTCGTGCTTCTTTCTCTGCCTCTCGTTCTCTCTGTTTCTAGCACAGGACAACTCCTCTCGCTCCGTCTCGCGCCCTGTCCCTGCTCTCTCTCGCGCCATGCTCCCGTTCTCGCTCGAGCTCTCCTCTCTCTCGGTCGCTCGCTCGCTCGCCTCTCTCTCTCTCTTTAGGTTGCTGGCTCGCTCTCCTTTCTCTCTCTTTAGCTCGCTGGCGCCAAAAAATAGGGAAAAAGAGGGAAAGGGTGAGGGGCTCGCTCGCCTCTCTCTCTCTTTAGGTTGCTGGCTCGCTCGCCTCTCTCTCTCTTTAGCTCGCTGCGCCAAAATACAGGGAAAAAAAGGGAAAGGGTGAGGGGGCAAAATGTGGGAGTGAGGTTAACACTGTTTTTTTTTTTTTAAACCAAGTTTATGTCAGCCGTTGGATCCAATAGTTGTAGGATCTACAACTCAATATGGGGTGTATGGGTAGCACGACTCAAACCCAAATTCTGAATAGCTGCTTTCTGGACATCATTTAACTTGTCGATGCATAATCCAAAACGTCTGGGGGAACATGTAATACTTATTTCATTTTTTTCAACACCCTAAAATAAGAATAAACAGTAATGCGGTTATAAAGGTGAAAAAAAAAGAATGTTAGCATAGTTTCATTAAAAAAAAAGAATATTAATTATCAAACTATCCAAAAAATTTTAAAAAAAAGTTTGTGATAATACTACATACCTTAATTGTCCATTAGAATCTTATTTATGAATCCATTAGCCATCATAAATTTAAAAAAAAAAAAAAATCAAAACTAAATGTCGTGATCAGAGTGGAGCATCAGAACTAATTTGACATGCTTATTGCTGGAAATGTTTTTTTAAACAAGAAAACAAAGAAGTATTTTTCAATAAAAAATCTTTTCATGAGAAAAAGAAAGATATTTTGCCGGAAAAGAAAGGCACCGCAAAACTCTTGCTATTGAATAGATAATTATTTGATGGCAAGATAAAAATACAAACTAATTACAAGATACCCATGAAAAACATAATTGAAAGCCTAAAAAACATTAATACCACCAGAACGAACTCTTTAAAATTGACACAAGCATGCATTATTATTTGTAGGTAGAATAATATATCATTACTATCCTAAAAATTAAGGTGAAAACCAAGAACATGGTTAGCGAATTTCATAAAATAAAAGAAAATGTAAATCATCAAATATCAAAAAATAAGATTTGAGATAATACCACACACCTTTTCCATCGGAATAGTGGTTTCTGATCTATTAGCCATCGCAAATTTCAACAAGTTATTACTATCAAAAATTCTCATCGAACTAGAAAAAAATTAACTAATAAATTAAATCACAAAATAATCTAAATTTCATGGCCAATTTGCATAAAAAATCCACTAGTTTTGGACTTTTGCAAAACCGGGCTACCTTTTTCATTTTTGCAAATTCGGTCCGCTTTTTCAGCCGTCTAACCAAAATACCCTTGTACCTTTTTCTCTCTCCTCTTTTTTTTTCTCTGTATTTTTTTCTTCTTTCCAGATAGCAGCGAAGCAGAAACGCACACCCCCTGCCCCAGCGACGTCGCCGAAGCGGGGCGAGGGGCGGCGGCGCCCTCGGCCGCTTCGGCGACGTCGCCCTCGCCCGCTTCGGCGACGTCGCCGGCGACGAGCCCGCCTTCCCCGCCTCAGCTTTCCCTCGACCCCTCTACTACGCCGCCTCGCTAGGCCTCTGCTGCCGCAGCCAGGCCCACTCCGCCACCTCCCTGCTCGACGACATGCTCCACCGCGGCCTTCTTCTTTCTTCTCCTTCTCCGTCGGCGCGCAACGCTAGATGACGACGAGATGATGCGGACTTGACTCGGAGCTAGTCAGAGTCGCGGGGGAGGAGCGCAGAGACGTGAGCGGCACCACCTCTCTGCCGACGCTGACGCCGCGAAGGTCGCTATGACGCCGCAGCCTCGAAGCGGGAAGACCTTAGTGACGTCATCGCCGGCGCAGTGGTCGTTGGCAGAGAGGCATGAAAAAAAAATTGTAGAAAAAAATAATAAAAAATAAAGACAAAAAATGGAAGAAAAATGAAGAAGATGAAATTACACTGTTTAAAAAAAAATTGCACTGTTTTAAAATTTTTTGCACCAGTTTAAATAAAAATTGCACTCTTTAAAAAAAAAATTACACTCTTTAAAATAAAATTACACTATTTAGAACAAAATTGCACTATTTTGATCGAATTTACACTATTTTCTTTTCTATTTTTCACACTATTTCTTTTCCATTCTTCTTCCTCTTTCTCCTTCCTCTCATCCTCATCCTCATCCTCCACATTCAGAGAAGAGGATTGGAGGGGCGGTGGAAGTGCAGGAGCGAGCGCACGTCGTCAGGGAACCCCATGGCGCGCATCCGTCACAACCACGCCGCCAGCCGCCTCACCCGCGCCCTCCTTCCCCTTCACAGCCGCCGCCTCCCCCGCGCCCTCCTTCCCCTTCGCCGCCGCCGCCTCCCCCGCACCCTCCTTCTCCTTCACCGCAGCGACGGCTGCGAAGCTGGGATCGGCGAGGAGGGGTCGAGGGAGGGGGCAACGCTGGGGTCGGCGAGGTCGCAGGCGTAGATGCCGAGTATGGCGCGGCACGCGCGGGGGATGGGGGCGAACTCCGCGGCCGAGGACAGGGGCCACAACTCGTTATCGTAGGCGACGACGTAGTTGAGGCGCTTCCACGCCCAGCGCGAGCACCCTACGCACACCACGCACTCCAACCCACCCACCACCGACATCGTCGACGACGACGACAATGGCGATGGTGGAGACGCAGATGGAGAAGGGGAAACGGAGAGGATCAAAAGCACGTTGAGCACAACAACGGGAGAGGAAGGTGAATAGAGAACGTTCCTTTTGGGTGTTTATTTTGAATTCGACGGAGTTTAAGGAAGTACAATGGAGTAGTAACTAGTAACAGAGGGAAAGCGAATTTAAAGTTTTAGGACTTTTGGGGGATTTTGGACAGAATTATTGCATGCACTAGGTGCGACGACGAAGGGAAGGAGGGCGCGGGGGAGGCTGCGGCGGAGGATGAGAGGAAGGAGAAAGAGGAAGAAGAATGGAAAAGAAATAGTGTGAAAAATAGAAAACAAAATTGTCACGCCCCGGGGCCGAATTTAAAAACCTTTTAAAATCCATTACCATTTTGAAATCAGAGTTACAGAAAATGTGTCATTTTTTTTTTTCAACTTGGCCCAAGTGACGTACAGACCCGCCACAAATACAAAGTTCCTCTGTCCACTCGGACAGAGTTTCCTTTGTATTTGCACGGCGTACCAACGGATACAACAGGATCTCAACCACAACCTACATTTACCAATCAGTAACCAATTCATGATATGCATTTCCATACAGCTAACGATTCTTAGAGATGATACATGCCTCTAAACACTCCTTAGGCGCTGGATGATGCAATGCACAGTACAACAAACATCTTATTTAAAAGTGCTCCCCACCCGGAAGCTTTGTTTTTAAACTCTAATTCAAACATTCGCGAAAACCATTCGAAAATCATTTTAAAACAATTTCCCACACGGAAACACTATTTTGAAAACTGACTACCTCGAAGGGTAGAAATCCACAATGCATAAATCCATAAATGCAAATTCGAGAACCACAAAGTATACAAACATCTCGAAACTGAAGATCCATAAACTCCAAAACCATAGATATAAAATCCAATTACATGCATAATAAAACATCCACAGATCTACTAAAACCAGATCACCAGCATTCAAGCAATCATCAATAAAAATTAGCTAACTGAACCACTCATTTAAATAACTACTAAAAGCGGGAAAGAAAATATGTCACGCCCCGGGGTCCCTTTGAGTTTAAAAGATAGTGAAAAAGCGTCTGAAATTTTTTTTTTTTTCGAAAACCTAAACCCAGAGTATGCCAGACTCGCCAAAAATACAGGGATTCTACTGTTCATACGGACAGAGTCTCCCCTGTATTTGCACGGCGTCGCACAAGTACAACAGTACAAACAGGATACAACCACAACTAAATGAATATAGAAATCACTATACATTCATACATTCACCATTCACATCACAGATTTGCATTCAATGTCTAAACATAAATCCATAAAAATCTTTTGAAAACTGTTTCCTACACAGAAACCTTTATTCTTTAGAAACGCTACCACGAGGGGTAGAAAACCTTTTATTTCACAAAATCCAGAAATCCACATTTTCAAATGTAAATAAACACTGAACCACAAAAACCAACTAAACTATACATCAACCGAAATAAGAAGGGTAAGAAGCTAAACCGAAGTAACCTGAGTCGGAAGCTCTATCGACCGCTACACGCGTACCTCAAGTCTCGTCCCACTACTCATCGCCTGCGATACCTGAAAAATGGTGGGGGAGGTGAGAACATGTAAACATGTCTCC
This sequence comes from Ananas comosus, assembly GCF_001540865.1. Lineage (NCBI taxonomy): Eukaryota > Viridiplantae > Streptophyta > Magnoliopsida > Poales > Bromeliaceae > Ananas > Ananas comosus. Next base: position 97 of record NW_017891341.1, on the reverse strand, counting down.
GCTCCCAGTGGGTACCGCAAGCCGATGAAGGCGAGGAGTACTCACCAGATCAGGAAGAGCTAAACAACAGTACGGGTCAGTGTAAATACAGTAGGAA
>NW_017891340.1:2053-19859 GCF_001540865.1 Ananas comosus | reverse complement strand
GACGAATCACCGAACCGACTTCGCCAACGCGTTCGTTTACCTAGCAATTAGGTTTACATAGCGTCAAAATAGATCAAACCCATGTATTTTACAAAATCCCATTTTTGAGCCCTAACATGCAATTAACCTCTAGATAATGCAAATTAAATAGAGAGAGCATGTTTAGAACACTCTAGATACTACTAGAATATCATTCATGGAGGATTTAAACAAAATCCCAAACTCTTACCAAAACGTGAACGCCGCGATGAAATCACGCAGCTCCAACGGACGCACGAAAGCTCGATCCGTTACCTCCAACGCGTTCGCAAGCATCTTCTCCACCAACCCTCCAATTTTTAGAGCGAGATTTAGAGAGATAAGAGAGATATCTAGAGAGTGGTAGAGGTGTTTCTCTCTTTACTCCATGCGTGCGTGGGTGTGGGTGTGCTCGGGCTGAAGGAGAGGAAGAAGAAGCACATTGCTTCTTATACACTACACCCCAAAACACTATTCACTTCAGGCAGTTTTTGCAGTTCGGAACAGTTGGAGCCCTTCTGAATGTCCATTTGAGCTCAAATTTGACAGACAGACTCAATTTAACGTACTGAGTAAGAATATATTTTAAGTTTTCAGTTTAGACCCCGTTTGGTCACTGAAAACTGTACCGAACTGTAATTCTTATAAGATAGCTGTCGGATTTTATATCTCACTCTACGAGTGTCAGAAAAATATGAAACTTTAAATCTAGCCTCATAAAAATATTTCTGACTTATCCTCCAATTTTCATAATTTTCTGAGACTGTGCATTTTCTGCTAATTTATCTGTCCCGTTTCCAACAGAAAATTCTAGATCTTCTGTTTTCATTCCGATTTCAGCACAAGTCACTTCTGACTTATGTTTTACTTCTATAAATCCAATAAAATAGTTTCTCATACTATTTTTATTTATTTTTATTTTTATACCAAAATCTGGTATGTTACAACTAAGCTTTTGAAGGTAAGCTTCTAGCCCTACAATGGTGGATTTCTTATGCTAGGATTTTAAAGCTTAGAAATGGTTCGAATGGAACCTATTGAAGCTAGGGAGAGGGTTTGAGCTCGAAATCGAAGCTCGCACCGTGGATTTCTCCGTTGTTGAAACCTAGGGCTCCGATTTGGGATTTTGGCAAATCGAGGGTTTTGATCTAATTTGAGTGGTCGCAAACCTAATTGCTAGGTCTCTGAACGCGTCGGCGAAGACGGTTCGTCGATCCGTCGAGTTGGTGCGAAGTTATCGCCTAAGGAGACCCTCGGAGCATCGTTTTTGCTTAGAAGGCCAACGAGGCGTCGAAACGTTGGCGAATCGCATTCGAAGAGTCACGGCATCGCCACAAGGTGGGGGAGTGCCATCCCGAAGCAGTCGAACTGCTTTCTATGTCTGAGTACTAATGTCGATCAGTTACATATTGTGATATAGCATTATAGGGTGTTAAATGTAATTGTACATATCTTTGCATGCTAGTGATAGTTTGGGTTGTGGATACAATGAATGAGAACCTAGTGTGCATGAGTGGATACTATGAGATAGTTCGCCCTATATGTGATGAATATGTCTATGTGAATAAGAACCTAGTGTATTGGAAACTAGTGTGTCAAGAACTTGTCAAGAGAACGAGTGGCATCTAGTAAATAGTGAACCCAGAACGAGTGGCACCCAGTTAGTATGGACACCTAATGTTATACTGACACCAATTCCAGTTGGTTAGGGTGTTCCCAGTTATGAGATTGGATCGAGCTTACTTAGCCTGTCTGCACCTGTGGAGGTAGCTCCTCACAGGTAGTGCACTCCGGAGTTTGGCACGCGAGGGGGCCAGTGTAGTGCCCTTGGACCAGTGTAGTGTCCGCAGGCGGTCTCGGGGTAGGTGAATAGCTAGCCACCTCCCCTATGAGACTTAGAGACGTGAGACTGTGAGCGAACCTTGCGTTCGCTGAGAGATTGGGTAATTGGTTGAATGATTTCATTATTGAGCATGGTAGTATGATAGCCAGCCTTCTCACTATGAGTCCCATGCATGCATCATACTGGATTGAGGCATCGATAGATCATAGTTCATAGTTGCTCATTACTGTTAGTGCTTTCAGTTTTACATATCTATCTATCTGCATATCTATCTGTGCCTGCTTAGACCTAGTGGGGAGATCGGCGGAGTCGGCGGCCGAACCCACTGGGAACTATTCGTAGTTCTCACTCCACCATGTTGCAGGTCCGAGTTCGAGCGCCCCCGGGGAGGATCGTGGCAAGGGCGTAGCGCCCTAGCGGTATATGTATATAGCTAGCTTACCTCCTTTTGCATTAGCCCTACCCTGTACTTATGTTTGAGAGTAGATTGATGTATAGGGTGAGGTTTTGTGAGGATTGTATGTATTGTACCTACATTTTTGGAAGAATGTAAAGGATAAAATAATTGTATAAATGAATTAATAGTTAAGTACATCTCTCTTTTATCACTTGTATACTTTACATGTGTTGCTTGCTCTTAGTTGATAAGCACTGTTTGTGCTCTCGTGGTTGTGGTATGATTGTGTATGTATTCAAGTTGTTTCCTGGGAACTTGTTGTACACAATCTAATTGTTCCAGCCTTGGGCGGACAGTGGAAGTGCTGTCCGTTCGGCGGTCCGTTCGCCGCGCCCGAACCGTGCCAAATTGGTAACGGCCTCGGGGCGGGGGCGTGACAAACCGCACGTCGATCCACGACCTAGAGATGTTTGGGACCCTTTTCTAACCTTCAATTAGAGAAACCTAGGGTTCAATTAGATCAAAACCCCTAAAATCCCTAAACCCTCATCTCTAGCCCAAGCATGAGCATATTTCCCAAATAACCCAAAACTCATGGAGAAAACATGCTAGAACTACTCTAGATACCACTAGAACACTAAGCATAAAGGATTTGACCAAATCCTAAATACTTACCAAAATGCGAACTCCGTTTTCGCTCGTTTTTGCTCCGTGGGTCTCCGATTCATCTCAAATCGTACCGAGACCCTCAAAACATGTTTTCGAGTGCGTTTAAATCATTTTTTCATCCACGCCTTACCGGACTTAGGCTAAGGTCCAATCATAGCTTTTCGGGTTCCGTTTTCGCGCCCAACGCGCACCAAAAATACTTGAAAGCTCCGGAACTTCACCGGAACTATTCTAATAGCTTTCCAAATTAACATACCCCATAACTTCATAATTATAGAAGTTCGGTATACTATAGAGAGAGAGAGAGTCTGGCTACTATACTCTTATGAGTACGATCGATAAGTCATTTTCGATGATAGAGCTTCCGAATTGACGATCCATACTGTTAAATATTATTTAGAGTATTTAAAACTTTTAGAAATCAAATTTCATAATTTTTCAACATCATTTATCTTACGATCAAAAAGTCACAAAATTGACATTTTTTAAAGGCCGATATGGAATACTTGCTAGTTTAACGGTGTAAAAGAATTGGAATAGGTTAAACTTTTGATAGAAAATTTTATTTAGTACCTAGATAAAGATCAATAACTCCGATCTTAAATTGAAGGATCCGATCATCCATTTTTAGAATGTCATTAGATTTTGACCGTTTATTTTATGCCCGTTTAATAGACTTTATTATGATTTTAATAAATTACGAAATTTAATTTTTAGAAGTTTCAAATACTCTAGATCAAATTTAACGGAGTAAATCATTGATTCAAAAGCTCCATCATTGAAAATAACTTATGAGTACGAAGGGCTCTATACTCATAACAATATAATAGCCCTACTCTCTCTCTCTCTCTCTCTTTCTCTCTCTCTCTCTCTCTCTCTCTCTCTCTCCCTCTCTCTCTCTCTCTATATATATATATAGAGAGAGAGAGAGAGAGAGAGAGAGCTAGGCTAGTATACTATCGGTAGCACGGAGGCCTCTGTGCTACCAAGTTATTTTCAATGATGCGGTTTCCAAATCGACGATGGGCGCGCGCGCGCGCGCACACAAGATATAGATATATATATAGGGATTTTGTGATTTAAAACTTATTAAAACCACTTGAGGAGTCCAATAATTGTTAATAGGCCTTTTGGGAGCCCAACTAAAATTTTCATGTATGATGTTTAGTCCCATATTGGAAACCAAAAGAGTGTTTGTGGTTTTTATATATTCATTTATTCTCAAGCTAGTTGTTTGAAAGAAAATGAGAGTTAAACTCTCGTTTAAACACAAACATGCACGCACGGCACGAGCACGAGCTAGGCGGGCGATGGCGCGCGCGGTCCATACACTCGGTTTATTTTATTTTTATTTTGTCGGTTTTATTTTTAATACTTATCTTTATCTTTATCCTAATCCTTATCCTTATCCGTATAATCTTAGGCTTATCTTGTTCTACACGAATTTGACGCGTTGAAGCAAGATTCTCGCCTAGGTTATAAATATGGGGCGAGGTTGCACGAGTTAAAAAATAACCCGAGCATACTTAAAGCCTCTGGTCTTCTTCTGCTTTCTCGATTTTCGCCGAGTTTTATTTTGCTGGATCTGAAGCTGGTTGGGTTCATCTTGCGCCACCTTGGAAGCGTGCCGACGGGGTGGAACGTGGTCGTTGTATCGCTAGGAGTAATTGCCGGGAAGCCTCGCAAGTGAAGGGGCAATTTCGCTTCTAGGACAGTGCTCTGCACGCCTCGATCCACATGCCTTATCTAACCTTTTCTTTATAGTATTTGTTATTTAATTTCTTTCTTGGAATATTTTGAAACTTGTAATTAAATTTTTGAATTGGTTTTTAAAAAATATTGTAATAAAATATCAGAAAGACTTTGGACATCCTTAGAAAATAAGTATGGTCAAGTTGATCCTACCAAGAAGAGATACCAGGCGTCTAATCTAATTAAATTTAAATTGGTAGATAGTGAGTCCATGTCTGATCAGCTTCATGATTTTGAGCATATAGTTGAGCAGTTGAGATCTAGTGGTGTAAATCTTGATGAAAGTTTTTTAGTTGCCGCCCTTATAGATAAGCTGCCACCCTCTTGGTCGAACTATGCAAACGATCTTAACCACAATCAAAGAGAGCTATCCCTGAATTATGTCCGAAGATCCATTAGGATAGAAGAGTCGAACCGAGCTAAGGATAAGATGTCACGCCTCGGGACCCAGCGGAAGTCCGCCCGGTGCGTGTCCAGACCCGCCATATGTCTACAATATATAAGGCGTCTACAACAAGGCGATAAATAAAGCAATAATAAATGAACATTTAGGAGTATCAGAGCTTACAACAACTAGATTCTAGAATAAGGAGGTAAATAAAAGAGCTAAATCCACTAATGAAAGCATAAAGTAGTACAATAAGGAACCCAAATACAAGTGCTAATCATATCAAAATGGTGGTCTCTATACATGGATACAAAACTCTCACTCTCTACATCAAGTACAAAAATAGAGAGAGAACCATCTAGTAAAAAATACTCCTCGCTATCTAGCTAGTAGCGATCCCTTTTTCGCGATCCCGAGCCTCTCCCGAGGTGGATGGCTCTAAAAAAAATATTAACAAACAGGGGCGTGAGAACTATTAAACAATAGTTCCCAGTGGGCAATTACTGACCTCAGTGAAATGCACCACTAGGCTAAAAAGGCGAAAGTAGTATGCTCAACTATTAAATGGAAAGAACAACATGTATAAGAAACATGAAATAAGCTCACTAACTACTATGCCTCTACTTTAGCATGAATTTCCACAATATAAATGTTATTCTAACATGAATATGCATAAGTATAACCAACATGATGTCCACAATGTAACTAGTAAAATGTCATTGTTTACTAATTTGTCTAATGTCCAAATTACCTTTTGGTTCAACTTGTTCCAAATCACATAGGACCTACCCGTAGGTAGTCCGGCTTGTGCCGTGCCTAATGGCCCCGTGGTAGTCAACATCCCCATCCTAGGAATGAGCCTCCCCCATGGCATCCCATTTTGGCGCCCAATCCCACACGGGCAAGCTTATGTAGCGATGGCTATCTCTGGAGTGTCGGCTTGTGGGGAGCGACCCTCACAAGCATGTGCGAATGAGCACAATGGCAAGCAAGCGTAAACATCCGTCTCAAGTCCACTATCATCATGTCTAAAACATGGAATAAAAACTAGTGACCCTATGGTCTACCACTATGTCATCAAGTAAAGGTTTCACATTTACTATGTTCCATGCCACTTTATGACATTCTCATCCACTATGTCAAGTATGAGTTCTAAGTCCAAGAGCATATTATATAAGTCATTTTCTTTGCAAGAAACATGATTCCGAACCATATAATAGAATGCTATTCTCATGCATGCTAACAATGCATATATCTCTCTCTACTATATAGAGGTAATTTTCATAAAATATAGCACATATATTTTAAGCATTCCAAACATCTCGTATGCTCTATCTAGCATGAATATGCATGCATTTCTATTTTACGACATTTAAAAAGTGACATAGGTGGAGTTTTTCTCTTTTCGATGAAGTCAAACCCACCGAGACTCCTCGTAACCCTTCGTTTGCGCCGACGAAGGTGTCCACTACTCTCCTACCTCCCTAAAGGTAATATTAAGAGAGTTAAACTCAACAAACAAATAACCCTAAGATCAAACATTAATTAACCCAAGAAAAGGCCAAAATCTCACCTTATATGGTGAAAATCTCTCTCAATCTCCAAATGAGAGCAAGATCCCCTCAAATCCAACCAAAACAAAGGTTCTAATAAGATCAATTGGGCTCCAAAAGCCTCTAATAAAAAATTCCCAAAATAAACCCTAAATTCCACATTTTAGGGTTTCATCTCAAGAAATCCTCCAAAATATGAATCAAATGCAAGAAACATGTTACTAACCTCTTTAGATGCTCCAAACTAGGTTAGAAATCAACTAGGGTTGAAAATCTCTCCTCCAACAAGCTTCAAATCGAGCTCCCAAGCTTCTCCCATGGTGGAAATAGCATCAAGATGCAAAAAGGAGCAAAAAAAAGGTGTTTAATCTTAAAAAATCCCAAGGAAATCAAAGGAAACCAAAGAGGGGAAGAAGAGAGCTCTCTCACCTTGTTCCCTGCTGGTCCAAGCTCAGGGAACAAGAGAGGGGGCAGGGGGTACTTGTAGTGTTGCTACAATTCCAAAAACACCCCTAAAAAACTACTAGACTGCAGTCTGTACTACGTACCGGTACCATTGGGCAAGAGTACCGGTACCAAGTCAGCCAGATAGCCAACCCGAGCCTCGGCCGCGGAGGAAAATGCACTGGTACTGGTACCAGCCCGATGCTGTACCGGTACTCAGCCCTGCTGAGGCAAACCCGAGAGCAGCCCAATTTTCTCATTTTCGGGACTTTGGCGCTAAGTTTTAAACATCGATTCTCGAGATGCGAGCCATAGGTCGGAACACTGTTAACGACCCTCCAGAAAATGTGGAAAAGCTCGAAACACAAATCAAACACTCGAACCTTGCAATTTGCAAAGGTCCGGTGTGTGACATAAGAAGCCCAGTGAACCTTCAACCCAAGCCACCCTAGTAGAGAATCCCAAAAATAAGGGTAGAAACTTCCAGTCTCACCGATACTTTAAGAAGAAGCCTTTCCACCATAGGAAGTTCAACCCAAACTTTAAGAAACCTAAACCTGAGGAAAGTGGAGGCAATTCTGGTTGCTTTGTGTGTGGGAAGATGAATCATTTTGCGAAGGATTGCTACTTCCGTAAGAATCAACCTTTTGTACCAAAGAAGAAGAAGGAAGCTCCACCTGAGCGCCAGATGAATATGTTGACTGCTATGTCTAACCCTTCTGACTCCACTATCAAGTTAGAATCTAGTTTACCCAATGTTAACCTGGCCTATAGTTCTTCTTATTGGTGGATAGATACTAGAGCTAATGTTCATGCTTGTTCTGATCGTTGTGGTTTTCCACCTATCAGGACTCGTGTGGAGGATCGGTGAATATGGGGAATGCAATCTCTTCTCACGTGCTAGGGTGTAACACACCGAACCGTCGCAAATAGTGAGGTTCGAGTGTTGATTTGTGTTTCGAATTTTTCCACACTTCGTGGAGGGTCGTGGATAGTGTTCCGACCTATGGTTCGAGTCCCGAGAATTGGGGTTCAAGACTTGGCACCAAAACCAAAAAATTTGGATTATTGGTGTGCTCTCGGGTGGCTATCTGCAGGGTGGCGTACCGGTACGCGGTGATGGCTGTACCGGTACAGCCATCGCCGCTGGCCACCAGTGCGCCAACCCGAGGCTCGGGTTGGCTGGTTCGCAGGTTGTGTACCGGTACACAAACCCGTGTACCGGTACACAATGCAGTTTGGGCTGTTTCGTGGAGGGGTGTTTTTGCAATTATTGCAACACCTATATAAGTGACCCCAGTCCCCCTTAGATAGGGTTTCGAGCCCTAGCTCAGTGGAGATCAAGGTGAGAACTCTCCCCCTTTGGTACCTTTCCATTTTTGATGGATTTTAGCTTGTTTTGATCTCCACCCCTTTGTGTTTCTTTGCTTTTTGTGGGTTTCTCCATGGTTGAAGACTTGGAGCTTGGAAAGGAGCTTGTTTGAGAGGAGATCTTCAACCCCATTTGGATTGGAGCCTAGTTTGGAGCTATTTGAGAGGTGAGTAGCACTTTCCTACTCTTTGATCTTTGTTTTGAGGGGTTTCATGAGATGAAACCCTAGATTTTGGATTTTAGGGTTTATTTAGGGGTTTCGGATTTAAACCTTTATGAACCAAATTGATTGGTTTAGAATCCTTGTTTAGGTTGGATTAGAAGGATTTTCACTCTCTTTGGGAGATCAAGAGAGGTTTCACCATATAGGTGAGTTTTTCCCTTTTGTGTGATGTTGTTAATGTTTGATCTAAGAGATGGATCGTTTAGTGGTTTGACCCTTCTTTTACCACCTTTAGGGTGCTAGGAGACTTGTGGACACCCTCGTCGGAGCAAACGAAGAGTTCCGTTGTCGTTGGTGGGTTTGGCTTCATTGATATAGGAGGAAAATGCCTCCTACGTGGTTATTGTTTTCGTATACCATAAACGCATGCATATTCATGAAGAGTAGAATTTATATGAACTTTGGAATGCTTAAAACACATGCATTATGTATCATGGAAACTTCACTCTATGTAGTAGAGCCTTATGAGTAGTATGCATGCATGTGCTACGTGTTCTCTATTTGAACTTGGAAATATGTCTCTTATGTGAAAAATGACCAGTATTATGTACTCTTGAACCTAATTGCCATGCTATGACTTAGAAGGCAAAAGTGTCATAAAGGGCCACTTGAACTAGAAAACTGTTGAACTGCAACTTAGAGACATGATAGTAGGCCGCTAGAAATCTGCTATATTCCATATTTTAGACATGATGACATAGAGATAGGCCATCGAGACTGTTACTATATTCTGTGTTTTAGACACGATGACATAGAGGCGGGCCTTTGGGACATGTGCTGTATTCCGGGTTTTAGATCCGATGAAACAGTGATGAACCTCTGGGACCTGAGACGGACTTATTCGCTTGCATGCCATTGTGCTCATTCGCACATACTTGTGAGGGTCGTTCTCTACAAGTCGGCACTCCGGAGATAGCCATCGCGACATATGCTCTCCCGTGCGTGATTAGGCGCCAAAATGGGATGCCGTAGGGGAGGCTCATTCCAAGAGTAGGGATGTTGACTACCACGGGGCCATTGTTGGCACGGCGCAGGCCGGACTACCTACGTGTAGCTTCCACAAGATTGGGTTACTGATGACATATTGTACCTTTTGGACATTGACTAGAATAGTAAACAATGACATCTTTACTATTTACATTATGGACATTGGTTTAGTTGCATACTTATGCATTTACATGTCGGATACTCTTGTGCACATGCTTGTAGTAGTTACTTTTATTACTTTATGCAAATTCCTGCTAAGTAGAGATCATGTGATAGCTTATTACTTATGCAAGTCCATGCTAAGTAGAGATCATGTGGTAGGTTATTACTGATGAAAGTAGTGACTTCATGTTATATTGAGCTTCCTTGTCAGCAAGTTAATTGTTCATATTATTCTTACCTGCTTTATTTACCTTACTTGCTTAGTTTTGGGCCTAGTGGTGCATTCACTGAAGTCAGTAATTGCCCACTGGGAACTATTATTTAATAGTTCTCACGCCCTCTGTTTTATGTTTCCCTTTCAGAGCTCTCTGCACTGGCGGAGACACGGGACCGCGGCAAGGGGATCGCTAGCTAGATAGCGAGGATTCACTCTTACTCTTAGGTGGTTTTCCCTCTTTTTATGTTTTGGGAGAGCGAGAGATTTTGTTTACCATGTATAGAGACCACCTATGTACTCTTTTAGTCCTTGTATTTGGATCTTGGGTTGTATTACTTTATGGTTTATTAGTGATTTTAGCTCTCTACTCTTCCCATTGCTTCAGTTTCTAGATGATATATATATTGCTCTAATACTTCTAGTTGTTTTCTTTTTATTGTCTCATTTATTGTTTTGTTATAGACGCCTTATATGTTTTAGACGTATGGCGGGTCTGGACACGCGCCGGGTGGGCTTCCGCTGTGTCCTGGGGCGTGACAGATTAATTTGGTATCAGAGCCTAGGGTTGAGTCTTAGGGGACCTAGCAAACCTTAGGCCGGTTGGACTTCAAGAAATAGGCTCATGAGAGACGAGATCTATTCGACTTGTAAGTGAAAGTATCTTGATTGGGTATCTTTGATAACTCTAGAAAGTGGAGTTAAATTGAAGTGTATTGCTTCTAACTTCACGGAGGGTTAAGTTGGCGGCCGACAACGTAACATCGGGAGTTAGTGGTGAAGAACACTTCCTTACTTTCGCATGATTTGGGTATTGTCTAATTGAGCGGGGATGCGATAGCGTGGGTTTTACTAACTTGCGCTTTTATATTGTTGTAGTGCGATGCCGATTACACGCTCTCAATCCGCTGGAGCTAATAATGCGGCAAACTTGGAGGAGGTCGAGACCTCTGCTACCTCCGGATCCGGCGAGGTCCGTTAGTTGAGGAGCCAGCTTTCTACTCTTACTGATCTCGTGGCTCAGCAGGCGGCGGCGGCCCAACAGCAGGCCGATGCGGCGCGCCGACAGGAGGCGCGGATGAAGCGCCTGGAGGATCTTCTTCTGCAGCAGGCGGCAGCTTCTAGGGAGACCTAAGCCCCTACACCGCCAGCACCAGTTGTGGACTTCGCGCCGAGAGCGCCTTCCCCTGCACCCAGTTCGTCGCGTGCGGCGCCCGTGGTCGCGCCTCAGAGGGAGGCTTTGGCGGCGCCACCTGTTCAGGCATCCCCGATTGGAGCTGTTTTCCTCGTGTTGGTTAAGGGGGCGGAGCGGGGCCGACTGATGGAGTGCCTCAACGAGTTCAGGAGGTACGGTCCCCGGATCTTCGATGGCGAGAAGGTCGACCACTGGATCGTGAAAAAGTAGTTGATGCATATGGAGAAGCTCTTCCGCGACACCTTCGTGGAGGAGAGAGATCGAGTCTAGCTTGCCACTCACCACCTGGACGGCGAGGCCTATCGCTGGTGATTGGATCTTCAGGAGTACCCCAGTACCGACTTGGCCGCTATTACTTGGAAGAGGTTCAAGGAGCTTCTACTGGCACACTACTTCCCGACCAGCGTCAAGAGGAAGATGGAGCAGGATTTGCGCAACTTGCGCCAAGGAGACCGCACGGTGGCCGAGTACGAGAGGGAGTTTTCTCGGCTTCTTCACTGCGTGCCTTTTGTCGTGCGGGACGACGAGGACAAGGCCCGCATTTTCGAGTGGGGGTTGCGACCGTCAATTTTTCAGTCCGTGCAATCCTCTAACCTCCTAACCTATCGGGAGGTGGTGGATCGCGCGCTCATTGTGGAGAGCGGCGCGGCAGAGATGCAGGAGCGGCGAGAGGGCTTGGACAGGGGTAAGGCCAAGAGGCCTGCAGCGGAGGGTGCGAGCCAGACGCACTCTAGGAGGCCGCCGAAACACCCTAGGAGCCAGCAGCGTGGGCGCGGCCCGGCAGCACAGCGAGGAGGTTCTGATCGACGCCGACCTCCCCAGTGCGTGATCTGCGGTGGTCCTCACACCCCACCGCAGTGTCCACAGCGGGAAAGCAGGTGCTACTTGTGTGGCCAGGAGGGCCATTTTCGGACTGAGTGCCCGAGGAGATCGTCACCGGCACCATCGACTGCATCGGCACCGGCTCTACCAGCCGCCAGCCAGGGGACTCCATCGGCGCAGTACCAGCCTGGGCGGCCACCCGTCCAGCGCAAGAGCGAGGGTTCTCGACCGGCCCTGAGTGGGCGTATGTATGCCGCTCAGACCGAGGAGGCGGCAGCAGCCGAGGATGTGGTCGCTGGTATCATTTTACTTGATGGCATTAGAGTTCGTGCATTATTTGATACCGGTGCATCACACTCATTTATAGATCGGCTGTTTGCCGAGTTGCATGGCATCCCTATGCTTTCCTTGTTGCATCCGGGACGTGTAGTTGTCCCCGACCACTCTTTGGATATTAGAGAGTATTGCCCTAGTTGCCCCATTCGGATAGGAGATTGGGTTATGCCTGTGGACTTGCTAGCCTTGCGCAAGCTGGGGGAATTTGATGTGGTCTTAGACATGGATTGGTTAACCAAGTATTATGCCACAATTGATTGCATGAATCGCACGATTACTTTTAGAGAACCGGGGCAAGTTGAGGTGATATTTAGAGGATGCCAGAGTTCGCTTTTTGCGATGACAATCAGCTCGTCTCGAGCTAGGCAGCTGATCAGCAGAGGTTGTGTAGCCTACTTGGCTAGTGTTGTGTTGAGGGGCGAGGGTGACACCTCTAGGATTGAGGATATCCCGGTGGTACGGGAGTTTCAGGACGTGTTTCCAGCGGAGTTACCGGGTATGCCACCTGATAGGGAGATCGAGTTTGTGGTAGATCTCGTCCCTGGGATTACCCCAATCTCGAAGGCACCCTATAGGATGGCACCGGCGGAACTGAAAGAGCTGAGGGCACAGCTATAGGATTTGTTGGACAAAGGCTTCATTCGACCGAGCGTCTCACCGTGGGGAGCGCCAGTTCTGTTCGTCAAGAAAAAGGACGGATCACTTCGCCTGTGCATGGATTATCGAGAACTTAATTAAGTCACAATCAAGAGTAAGTATCCGTTGCCGAGGATCGACCACTTGTTTGATCAGCTTCAAGGATTGTGTGTGTATTCCAAGATAGACTTGCAGTCGGGGTACCACCAGTTAAAGATCAAACCCGAGGATGTTTCGAAGACGGCTTTTAGAATACGGTATGGACACTATGAGTTCACTGTTATGCCATTTGGGCTTACTAATGCGCCGGCAGCTTTTATGGATCTAATGAACCGTGTTTTTAAGCCTTATCTAGACAGGTTCATCGTGGTATTCATCGACGACATTTTGGTCTATTCCCGAAGTGATGCAGATCACGATGAGCATTTGAGGCTTGTACTTCAAGTACTTCGGGAAAAGGAGCTCTATGCCAAGCTGAAAAAGTGTGAATTTTGGCTGCGAGAGGTAGCTTTCCTTGGGCATCTGATTTCGGGATCAGGTATTACGGTAGATCCCAAGAAGATTGAGGCTATCAGGGATTGGCCGAGACCGACGAGTGTCACGGAGATTCGGAGTTTTCTTGGATTGGCCGGGAACTACCGGAGATTTGTTGATGAAAGTTTTGAGGAGCCCAAGGATCTATCTAGATTGTATCTATCACCTAGAGGGGATGAATAGGTAAACGGCCAAAAACCACAAATCTCGATGCAATAAAAATAAATGCGGAAAATAAAAAGCACCCCGAGATTTACGTGGGAAAACTCCAACTTGGAGAAAAACCCACGGGACCAACACGCGAAAAAATAATTCACTAAGAGAAAAGATTACAAGGTGATTACCGACTCCACGGACTCAACCTCTCTTAACCTCCTATGAATCTTCGCGCTACCCTCCGGGTTGTCCACGCCCTCACGTTCGAATCCACGAACGCCTCCACTTCGAATCCACGAAGCTTCAATCACGCCGAATCCACGACGACACTGAATCACGAAGAGCCAACGATCCGAATCAGGAACCGCCTTTGCTTCACGCCGAATCCACGAGCCCGTTCATGAAAGATGACATCATATTATGGTGATCTCGCTAGGAGTATGTATTAAACCAGAGATAGACCCAAGACAAACGAGATCAAATCGACATATAGAGAATGCGAAACGACTATTCTCGATTGCAGTCTAAAAGATCTAATTTATAGAAGATAGGTTTAGAATGAAATCCGAGCTCTAGGGTTTCTCAAAAAGTATTCTTATGATGCTTAATTTGTTAAAACCCTATAGCTTATTTTATAAGACTTTAGAATCAAACGGAGTAGAATTAGAAAGTTTGCTTTCCAAAGGAATCGAGCACTTAGATACGGAACAAGAAAGCTGTCCGGGTACAGCATGACGGAAGATTTCTGCGAAGCTTCTGTACCTGAACAGGGTGCAGCTTGTTCCGGAACAGGTGTACCGGTACAAGCCATGATGGTTGTCGAACAACCATCAAACATTTTCTGCGCAAAGCTGATGGCTGTTACCTGGACGAAACCTGTACGGACAACAATGCTATTTGCTGAAAATGCATTGTTTCGGTTTACAAGCTCTTAGGAAAGCTTCTCTAATCATTACAATTGAAAACATTGATTCTTATAATCTATAATTAAGTCGATGAATCACCCCGATAACATGATTTAAGCTTACCTAAGCATCGTGATTCTGCGTTAGTGTTTGCGCCTTTTCGATTCTTCGAAGTTTTGGATTCTTCGATCTTTAATATCCGCTCCGGGGCTTCTTCAAGATCGACTGACCACGAAACGTGCAAAACATAGGATCTAACAATATCCCTTTGGCAATTCGTGACAAAACACATCATTAAAATCACAATTACAATTAAAGAAAAAATGAAGTTCAATTCTCACCAAAACATCGAACCCTCTGCGTGTAATCCAAATACAATTTGAAACTCAAAATACATCAAAATTCAAAAAAACTTATGACTTAGATCGAACTAGAGTCTGAGTCTTGATTTCTACAAATAATTCATTTAAAATGTTAAGCACAAATTCTTATACCTTTCTCCCCTTTGTTCAATCTCCCTTTGTTTTGAACTCATCATCCTCTGTTCGTTCAATGCCTTGCTCATCCATGTCCCTTCTATACCCTCTCCCCTGGTTTGTCAAAATGCTTAAAGAAAGCAATAAAGAGAGGAAAAATACTAGAGAAAAACAAAACGTAGTAGTAGATTACAGGCTAAAAGAAAAAACAAGCAGACTTGAACTAAACATCATCTTCCGAAGAATTGCAAATGCAGTGAAGAGAAAGACAAGCGTGACGAAGAAATTTCCGTGTCCTCATATCATCATCATCATCACCAAAAGCTCTAGAACCCCAGCTTAGGAGCATCAGCCAGACGGATGGAATAAGAGGATGTGGTAAGGAAACTGGAAAGAGGCAGAAGATGGGTAAGGTTCCCAATATCATCATTGTCTACACCTCAATTCTTATCCATCAATCTGTTTGATACGTAACTAAACTTTTTTGATGCGGACTCACTTTCTCCAATTTGCTTCACTCTTTCTTTAATGTAGTTCCGCAAATTATCTTAATATTAAGTGTCGTTGCTTCCCCCGAATAGATGAAGTATCTAAACTCCTCGAGATGTAGGCGGGGAGCAGAGCTAGAGCTCGTTCGGTGAGGTGCTGCGGCTAGATGCTTCGGAGTGCCCTTTGGTTGATTGGAATGATTGAGAGTGCTAACAGGATTAGCCAAGGTCACTGAGTCAATAGGGCCTCAACGGCAACATCATACTTGTCACAAGATGTATCTACTCCATTTGCTTGTGAATCTCGTAATTCATAACAGGAATGGAGTAAGATCCCGTCGAGTGCACCCTGAATATATGTGAATAAGCCGTTTTGCCAGATCAAAAAATGGAAT
Source organism: Ananas comosus (assembly GCF_001540865.1). Classification (NCBI taxonomy): domain Eukaryota; kingdom Viridiplantae; phylum Streptophyta; class Magnoliopsida; order Poales; family Bromeliaceae; genus Ananas; species Ananas comosus. The sequence continues at coordinate 3,894 of NW_017891340.1, read as the reverse complement.
TTGATGTTCAACCACGAGCAATGCTCGGGTGACCAAGTAGAATATAGCAACAATAATCTCTCCAACGATCCTCATTTGCCAATGGTGGGTGGAACATATAGCTCATAACCAAGGATAGCAATGGCATATCAATAATAAATCTTGGGATTCAATGTAACATGAGTGCATTGTAACGACCGGCTTTGCATATAGCTCCAATAACGAATCCCATGTGATCGTTGACGATTGGAATCCTCCAGACGTATAGGGAAGACGTAGTCGTAATTCTTCCCAAGGAGATCTCCAATATATTGGGGATTAACTGGGAATTCCTCTGTCGCACAATAGTCTCAAAATGATAAAGATGCCTGTGTCATCGTTCTTCAATAAGTACTTTTTCATTCATATAGAACTCCTGAATAGTTCCACAGAAGGAGCCTTGGCCCGACCAGTCAACGGCTCATAGGTGCACCGATGTAGCAGTCGACCAAAAATTAGGAACATCCGAACCGGTCATTAAGGTTCACAAAGCGTTCAAGCTATGGCACACTTCGACGCAAACAAAACCTTTGCGTGCTGGGAGGGAATCGGACTTATTTTGTACGTCCTCACGAGTACGAGAACCACCACCATGAGATTGATTCGCCAGCTATTCCTTTGCTTGTCAAGTTCGAGCAATGGTTCTTCAGATTCTTCGGGAGCTTGCTGATAAATCGGATCAGAACGGCGGGACGTTTTCAGTTGTGCGTGTATTTTAGAACTCTGCGACCTCTACCACTACACGCTACGTCTCCTAGCCATTAACACCAACAACACAATACGAGCAATAACTCATTTTCTATATCAAAAAAAAGTGCATAGATGAACAAAATTTTTAAAAATGCTGTAAAAATAGCGGAAAAAATTCTCTATCAACATATAGAATGCATACAAATGCTTATTTCTAACCAGATAGAAAAATTTCGTGCAAAAATCGGAACTCTTTGAAAAATATCGCCGAAATTACATGTTATAAGATCATAAATTTAGATCATACGAAAAATAACTTGTTTTGATGTTGTTCAAGTGTTCTACAAGCAAGGTAATAGCCTAAGACACTGATCTATAGCAAAAAATTGCATCAAAAATGGATTAGAACAGAGATCAAACCCTTATCCCGCAAAAACAGTGAAAATATCAAAATCGGGATAAAACTCACAAAATTTGATGCTAAAAACTTACAAATCCAAGAGGAAAACGTGTAGAACGGTTGAAGAATAGTCGCTGGAGCTCTCAGGAACAAAAATTTTTGAAAACGGTTGAGATTTGAGAGAGATCGAAGCGTTATACCCGGTTATAAGCCGCTTAGCCGCAGACCTTGTACCGGAACACGGTTTCTTGTATCGGTACAAGGACCAAAATGTAAAAAAAAAAAAATCAAAAAATATCCTTTAAAAACCCATCAAATTTAAATTAAATTCATATAATTAAGGCTTTTATTCCAAAAATCATTATAATGAAAATAAGATATTATAAAATTTCAAAACACATCGAAACATCAAAATTTCAATAACAAAAATAATTTAATGATTCAAAAACATCAAGATGTAAGTTGATGAAAACTAATTTTTTAGAAATTCAACAAAAATTGACACCAATTTGTCTTAACACGTTCAAAATAGAGATTTAACTAACATGATACCGGGGGTGGCTCTTTGAGCATCTTTTTCAAACTAGCACCTTATTACTCCGAAAATTCTAAAATATTTATATTTTTCCAACCTTTTTCGGCTTTTTCAATTAAATTCCATGTGGTAGCTTCACACACTTGCCGGACGACCGGGGTGGTAGCTCTTTCCTACATGTGGTGGTAGTTTTCACAC
>NW_017891340.1:0-272 GCF_001540865.1 Ananas comosus | reverse complement strand
CCTACTAATTCTTCGACTTTCATCTCGTCCGGATGCTTAACCGTTTCGATCGCGGCAACCTTTTCCCGAAAGCGTTCCGGAAGAGTTCGAAGAATTTTCCTAATAACCTTTGAATTCGGGATTTTCTCTCCCAAGTTAGCACATGTATTCTGTCACGCCCCGCGACCGCCCGCCTATTTGGCCGGGTCGCAGCGCCGCAACAGATCGCCGAACGGACAGGGTTTTCCCTGTGCCACGGACAGAGTCTCCCCTGTACGTTCAAGGCATAGCAA
>NW_017891339.1:0-19898 GCF_001540865.1 Ananas comosus | reverse complement strand
GAGTGGATGGACTCATGTGAAACTAGACTGGGAGTGGATCATGTAGGTTCAATTTTTTATGAAATTTTGAGATTCCTGTGAAATTTGGCACATAGCTGAAGCTAGAGAAAGGAAATCATCGGGGAACCTTTCACAAAAGGATGATGTTTAATGCAGTAAACTGCAAAATTTTTCAATGAGAACGGTTTCTGTGCAAATTGAGCATCACTATAAAGATTGTGTGCACGAGAAGGTTAAATTGTATTTGTTACATAAAATTATATAGTATACATATATAGCTATATATATATATATATATATGTATATATATATATATATGTATATATATATAGAATTAGGCTACTATGCTATTAATAGCACAAAGTCATTGGTGCTACCAAGTTTTTGGCCATTGAATTAAGAGATGTGTGGTTAGGATGATGTGGGCCCCCTAGGGTTGAGTGAGTGGTTGGTTGAATAGTATGATCTAACGGGTGAAAATGATCAAAAGGATAGATTTAACGGCGGAAAATTTGGTAGCACCAAGTGCTTCGTGCTATTAATAGCATAGTAACTCGACTTATAATAAAATATAATATAATATATATATATATATATATATAATATATATATAAGAGCACTAAGCCCGCTAACTACCTTGATCAGCTTATCGTCCTAGTACTGAGAATTATTTGAAGCCTGACTCGGCTTGCGTTGATGACTGGGGAAGCGAGCTTGTCCGCCTCACGACGATGTCACATTGCCGTGTCCGGCAGTGCAAGCCCGGCACCCCATCTCAGCGCCAACCTTCTATTCATGCCATTTTTTATTCTTTTGGCCAATATGTTGAGTGTTCCGACCAATAATCCCAGACCGATTTGGAGTTGTTTGGAGTGTAAGCTCCCGTTGATGGCATATTATATATTGGCCGTCCCAAAAAGCTAAAAATATGAGTAATCAGGACGCGGCATGAATTAAGATATTGGTGAGCTGTTGACTTCATGAGGTGCATGGTTTTCGTTTGTTTTATGCAGTTTCAACGAATATCAGGATATGGATAAAAGTAGCTAATGTTCCTTTGTATTTAGTACTAGTGGTGACATTTATATCACCAAATTGATGATGATCATGTTGATTATTTTCTATAACAGTTGACTCTAGAACCATACTTCGATTGGGCTCAGTATTCCCAAGTGTAAGTATGTATTAATCATGTTCTTTCAAGTTGAATCTATCTATAATTGGTAGGATACTTTCCATTGACTTTATATTGACTTCGTTACTTTTACTTTCATACATACATTGATTGCCATGTTGGGTTAAGCGTATAAGAGTGGTTATACTATTGATTGTTAGCTCTCCCTTGTATACTCATGTAGACATGTGAGGTTAGTGATTACTTGGCGAAAATACAACCTGGGCTAGACGTATGTTCGAAACATAGGTGAGAAAAGCCTTATTCCCCTTTTTCCCTAATAAGCAGCGTTTGGTATCACGAAACAGTAAGTTTCGGGTTTCTGAACTAGCTGGTATTAGTAGCTGACTACTGCTGCAATTGCGTTCCACCTTTTTCCTCCGGAACAAGCTATTCCCCGAATTAAAATAAAGGTTAATAAATCTAAAAATTTAATTTTAATGATAAGTAAATTTATTAAATAATCTAATTCAGATATATTGTGAAATATATCTATTCTAACTAACATAAATAAATAAATAATATATAATAATTAGTTATAATAGATAATAATATATTAATTAATTAATTAATTATTTATTATAATTATTAATTAAATATAATTATTAATAGCTATTTATTAAGAATAGATATACGATATTATTATTTAATTTATTATTATATAATTAATTATTAATATATTGATAATTATTATTAATTATATTACATTATAATTAATTAATATTAATTATATTAATATATTAATAATAATAAAAATTATTCATAATGATATCGAATTATATAGATAATTTATATAAAAATCAATTAAATAATTATTATTATTTATTAATAATGAGTTATAATAATTATTAATAAATTAGTATTATTATTAATAATTTATTACTTACAAATAATTTAGATAATTAAATTAATTTAATTAATAATTTATAATAATCATTTAATTTATTACTTATAAATAATTATAAATAATTAATAATAATAATTAATAATTAATAATTATTATTATTTATAATTATTTATTAATAATTTATTTATTATTTGTTTTTAAGTAATATTTTGGTGTTAATTAATTAGATAATATAATTTTAATTTGAAATTATAACTTTTATTCCTCTTGTTCCAATTTAACCATCCAAACGCTATATACCTTATTTCTAGGAACAACTCAATTTTCATCCAAACGCAAAATTGGCCTAGTTCCTGTTTATACCTGAACTTGTACCTATCCCTGGAACAAGCAGTTCTTACTTATACCTGAACCAAACGCAGCCCTGGTGTTTATTCCTTGATGAGTTGTGATTATGTTAGTCGGTTGATTTATCTAGTGTGAGATTGACCTAGTTGATCGGTGTTCATCCCCGCAGATTTTGATCTAAGGATTGGATAATGTACTCCGTCGTGATTGAGTCTTTAGCATGCTTACGTCTGTCACTTGCATTATCTTTCTCTTTTCTACATACTCGTTTAGTGTAGCATGCTAGTCGATCCGGTTAGTTTGGATTTTGATATTTTCATTGACATCCACTGTGGTTATCTCTTAGCTCCTATTGTCGTCTACGAGCAATGGTTTGACCGTTGAGTCTAGATTATTGGGATAGGGTTACTAATCCAGGGTACTTCAGTTGCCAGCACAGTAGGAGGTGATGTTTCGTAGACAAGGTTCGCCACCCTGAGTTCTCACCCCTAGATTTGATATACACCGCGCTTAGATAGAGTTAGCGACTTTGAGTACGTTTTGATGTGTTCCTCCGGAGTGGTATTTGGTTTACTGTACTTGAGACCTATAGGCAAGTTTAGGCCGAGTCGTTGTGATGAGCCACAGGGATTGGGTATACTTTGAACTATTCGTATGTCCAGTTGATGTATAGTATCTCGATTTGAGTCATGCATGGTATTTAGTAGTTGTTTAGCCTACGGTAGTGGCTTTCATCGTGAGTGGGTCATGTTATTGTACGTTCTTCATCTTGCTACCGTAGTTGGATCCTTCAGGTTACAATATGACTTGTTTAGAGTAGCGATACCTCATACTTGATTGTTTATGATGACTACTCGTTAGTTTTCTTTTCTACTGTGGTTGACTTATATTCTTCATTTCAGTATCTGATTCATGTTACAGTAGCGGCACTGTTCTTGTATTTAGTTCATGATATCGGTTTGCCTAATCTTTTTCCTACTATGGTTGATTACTCGTTTACCTTGCTTATTGTACTCATTGTTTGCCAGTGAATGCGGCTTGCCCTCGTCGGCTGATTGCCCCCATTAGGAAATATATTTATATTACTATATACCGACGGTTTAGAACTGTTCTAGTAATTAGTTAAAGTCGCTGTTAAAATATATTTTTTATATTTCTATTACTATATATCTCAGTACCTTGTGATCTGCTTGTAGTTATGTGATATCATATGTAATTGGAGTTTTGTTGCTTTTTGGTTTTTCCTATTGTAGTGGTTTAGTTGATTCTGGATTTTGATATTGGGTTGATTGGTAGTTGTACACTTAAATCATCTAGTTCACTTGATTGTTGTTCTGTATTTGTGCTCCTACGCCGTGTATGTATAGGGGAGATTCTATCCACATGGACAGAAAATATCCTGTGTGTGTGGTAGGTCTGTGCATGTCTCGGGCAAAGCTTATAAAAAAAAAAATTATATGCTTTCCGTAATTCTGTTTTCAAATTTGGATGAATTTTTCAAAAATTAACTTTCCAAAAGGATCCGGGACGTGACATTCCTACATTTATTAATGATTCGAATACTTTTGATCAGCATGAAAGGGGACAAAAAGAGATAAAATCCTACATATCTGATCATCAGACAAGGCGATACTCATTTTCTTATGAACTCACACTCATATCCTAGCTTTAAAGTGCGTCTTTTACACTATTTGTTACCACTAAGAAATTTGGTTAAAAATATCTAAAAATATAAAAAAGATAAAAATTGTCCGTGTCCTATATTGCTGGAGTCGTCAATTTCCCTACCAAGGGCTTTGCAAATTCCTTCACCGAATTTCAACAAGAAATAAGTTCTTGATTCTAAAAGAGGTAATAAGCATTCTATAAGTTTCTACCTATTTATTATTGAGCTATTTTACTGTACTAGATTAAACAAAAATATTGAGTTTCTTTTCAACTATCTAGGCATAGCAGGCTTGGGTGTTTTTTATTTCCAGCTTGCTTGGTAATTTTTTGTTTCTTTTCTATGTTTCACTAATATCTAGAATTCTTTTAATGTGATATATAGATCAATAAAGAATTCATAGTAAGACTTTGAAAGGAGATTTCTTTTGCTTTATTGGTTGCACTATTTCATCCTTACCATTATAGTTCTTAGATTTGTATTTTTTTTGTTTCTTTTATTGCTTACCGATGAATTATATTAATCTGCATCATTTTTTTTCATATTGCTTAACTTATATGTTTTTTATTTTTATCAATTACTTAGATAAATATATGCCACATTGACATCTTTATAGTATAATTTCATTTTGATAATTTTTGTAACTCTATGAGTTGATAATTTCTTACGTAGACTTTAATTAAGAAAGCAATTGACTAGGTGGAAGAAGTTATCAAAGCAGGAAGAAGTTATCAAAGCACTTTTTACTTGGTTTGTTTCTTTGCTTCAAATTAGTTTTGTGAGAGCTTTAGTCTTTATTTATTTATTTATTTAAATAATTTTAGTTTTTTTTGGTGCAAATGACAACATATTTAAATGATATTATCTTTTTGAACTCTTTGTTAAATTAGTGTTCTCTTTATTGTAGTAATTTCCTAACAAACTTATGAAAATTAAGGAGTGATTATTATTATTTTGATCATAGTTGTTGGTGGATGCTACAACTTCTAAGAATTTTTTTTCATCAGTTTCGTTTTTTTATTGCTAAAGTTAAACAAGAAGTTATTTGGGTTACGCAGTAACTGACAGAGTAGAATTACCATAAACACTAATTAAGTAGTCATATTCCTTCAAGAGGCTAACTATAGTATACAAGTTGTTAGTTCATAGCTATATGAAAATTGAACCTTTATAATTTTTCAGTGAGCCTTATTGAAATAAAAGTAAGTAGCTAAAACTACAATTGTTAATTTCTAAATTTTTTGCATAGTTGTTGTACATTCCTACAAACTTTTCTTTCAATTTTCTTTATATTTTACCGATTGTCCCTAGCAAGTGGCAAAAGGCTTAGTGATTGATACCCGAGGTTCCAAATGTGAATTTTAGTTGATTCACATTTCTAGCTAAGTTTATTTCTAAACAAAATAAACGACGCGAGTAGCATGCTACCTATCTCTCAAATAAAAAAATCTTTACATTCTTTGCTAATTCTGTTTCGTTTCTTTGTCAGTGAAGTTAAACAAAAAGTTATCTGAGTTACATAATAACTGAGAGAGTAAAATTATCAAGAATACTGATTACGTTGTCATATTGTATCAACAGGCTAACTACAATATGCAAGTTGTCATAAAATATATGAGAGCTGAGTCTTTACATTTTAATTAATAGTGAGTCTTATTGAAATAAAAACGAATAGTTAAAACTAACTATTATTTTTTTTTTTTTTATTCATCCAGAATTCTTTCTTTTCGTATTCTTTCTCTGTTCTCTCTTGTGTTGTGTTTTTATTCTAAATGAATTTTAATATATTTGTTTACGTTATTAACCAATCAAATATGATTATTTTTTTTTACGTTTTTATTTGTTATTTAAACTAGATTAAATTTTTTTATACATGAATTATAATAATATAATAATATTTCAACTAACTAGTTTTTATTTCAATAAATTAATTAAATTGGACTATCTTTTCTTTTCTTTTTAATTGAATCCTAATTGATTCATATTTATAGCTATGTTTATTTCTAAATGAAATAAACGAAGTAGGTAGTATACTNCTAGCTACCTATCTCTCTCTCAAAAAAAAAAAACTAACCAGCTTTTATTATACTAGTGAAGTAACCCGCGCGTTGCGGCGGATAGAAATTGTTAAAATAAAAATTTATAAATACTAAAGTACTAATAAAAATAAAAATAAAATATCAATAGTGAATAAAATATCAAAAAATCAATAATGAGTATAATAATTAGTATAAAGAATCATAGTTAAAAATGATTCAATATACATGATTTAAATGAACAAATAATATGAATAGAACAAAACAGTTTAATATAAAAAAAGTAAACTAATGAAAATAGAGAAAAATTCAATATGTCTAAGTATTTTTACAAATATCTCATTAAAGATACTGGCTCACGAAGAACAGTAAAAAAATAAATTTTATTATACTTTAAAAATACTATACCAAAATTTACAAACTAAGTAATAGTTTGCATTGAGATAATTTAAAGGTTTTCAAATTCACCATCAACGTTCTCTCAAAAGTGTCATTCAATCACTTCTCTTATAAAATATAAAGATATAATAATTAATTCAGACTCTTAGCAAGAACATGAATATGCCAAACCATGTATTCGTTTTTGCATTCAAAAAGCCACTGGAAGTAACACAAAATTTTAACTTTGAGCAAAAGAAGTTTTCCAAAATAACACATAATTTTAACTTTGAGCAAAAGAAGTTTCCCATAATTTTAATAGAATAATATATAAAATCTACTAACCATATACAACCATATAGTTAGAAAAAATAAACGAAAATGAAGGGCACTCAAAGACTAAATGTAAATTGAAAAATTGTCAAGAAAAATGCAATACATTCCGTACATTTTGATTAAACCACAATAAGCAAACACAACAATACGAAAATCAAATTTCAAAGCTAAAATTCAAATATTTGGTATGATCCAAGAAGAGAACAATGACAAGTCTTATCATTTCGCTGTGATATACACGTCGTCTAAAATTATTTACTTCTATTCTATACTTCAAAAGGACCTTCATGGCTTTTAGAATGTTGTTTAAATAAGAGCTGAGGTTTATCTTAAGATTTTAATTGTGTCGAAATCAACTACAGAATCAAAAAGTATGATAAAATTCATGATAATATTTCTAGTGTTTGAACTTTAAAGCGATAAGAAGATCTGAGATCTATCGATCAATCAACAAATACTGAGAATTGAGCAGCAAAAAGTGATTAAAATAATAGAAAGTGAGAATTTGATGACACAATTTTGAATTTCTTTGACGCAATCTGTATGATCAGAAGTTTTTACTTCAATGCTTAATACTTTATAAGTGACAGTTCTAATAAAAATGATAAGGTGAAATTGATTAATTAAACAACTTTACACTTACCCAACAACGAAGTAAAAGTGCAACCCACAGATAATCTCTTTATCTCAACTGCTTATCCGAATCCTTAGACCAGCTTTATTTTATTGTGACATAAACTCGGCTATGTCCACGTCTCTCCAGCTTAATATACTATGTCAAATAGTTGAGTAAGTACATAACATGATAGATTAGAAGCGGCATTAGAATGAAAAAGCACAACTTAAAGCACTAAATATTAAAAAGACATTCTAATTGCTTAAACAGTAATACCTCAATTGATCATTTTTTTTTTCTTATGATTGAATCATTACATTAACATTGTAGATTTGATCAATTGGAAAACCAATACATCCCCATCAGCCGACTAATGATTGATGTATAGAGAAGCCTTTCCATCTTCTACTCAAGCCTCTCTTATTGGCAAGGTAAACCGTATCAACTTTTTCATACTCAATTAAAGTGATATTGGAGTCACATTTTCTTAGGTATTTGTCTATAAATTGAGAGGGATGACTCGGTTGAAAAGATATAACTATATTTGATTAGATACAATAATATTACAAACACATTAAAAATTTTTAGAAAAGAATTACAACTCAAAAGGAAAACAACAAAAGAAATCAAAGAAAGAGAAAGAACTACAGAAAAAAAAATTTGTTACATAAATATTATGAAGAATTACTTAAGAGTACTGCGAAAGAAGGATAGCAAATAATAAAGGGTACACCGGAGAGGCTCAAATTCACATTTAACTAACCGAATACAAAGATTCTTTGGTCTTATTCTCTTACCTGATCTAAATCAAATTTCTCTTAAAAATCAATAATGAAGTGACTTTCGCTTTGCAATGAATAGATACTTCTAAAGTAAATTTTAAAAATAATAAACTATCAGTAAAGATAAAAAATAAAATATATTCATCTTTATTAAATAATCTTAAATATACACATCGAGTCCAGAATAACAAAAAATATAAAACTCATCTAAACTAACAAAAAAAATCATAGGAAAAACTCTAAATTAGGCAAAATGTGAATTTTGCATTGCTTTGCATTTGTAGGACACAAAATTTGGAACTATTATCTTTTGACTTGAAGTTAATGCCAGAGCCAAAAAAAGAAAAGAACAAAATAAAATTACTATGAAATTAAATTTTAAAAAGTAATAAATAGAGGCCAAATATGGCCGACTCAATGTACATCTTGATTGGGCAAAACCTAACACAGACTATTTGATTTGACATAAATGAAGAATAATATGTGGCTAGTCAAGGATCATAATGCAGTCTCAAACGATAATTTTATAAATACTCCTTAAAATATAAAATATCATCAGGGTTTAGAATTTAAGTTAATAGTTTAGAGTTCAGAAGAGTATTTGTGACATATTCATACATTTAGAGGGATATTCATAATAAGTTTATGTGTTTAAAGGAGTAATGATGATTTTTCAAATTTTAAAAGAACATCTATGATACTTTTGAATTTATAGGGTTATGTTTGAAATTGCCTCTAAATGTATGAATATGTCACAAATACTCTTCTGAACTCTAAACTATTAACTTAAATTCTAAACCCTGATGATATTTTATATTTTAAGGGTTATGTTTGAAATTGCCTCTAACATTTTAGTTCCCCAACTTTTTTCACGTATCATTATTCCATTCCTAAATTTTCATGTGCCGCAATTTCATTCCTAAATGCTAACCAAAAAATATTTTAACGTCTTAATGCAAAATAACAATTTAAATCCTAATTCATATGCAAAGAATAAAACTTCACTTTACAAAAATAAAGAAAGATAAGATTATAATCTTACTAAAAAAACTAAATTTAGTTTTTGTTTTCTGGACGTCCAGGACTGGGATGTACAATATGAGGTTTTTCTTTAGGGGGGAGGGGAAGAAAATATAAGACTATTCAAATACAAAATACTGTATATTAAAAGTTCTAAATAACTTCAATGGAAAAAAACTAATACCAAAATAACATCTAATATTTTTTATTGCGAGCGCCACATTCATTATTAATTATGTTTTGACTCACAATAAAAATTAAATTATTTCACATATGTTAAATAATAGTTACAGAATTAATTAGTTAATTACCATGTGGCAAGATAAGGATCATGTCGTCTTGCCGCTGGCTGGAGGAGATGAGATCGACTGTGCCATTGATGGTCCAGCAAGGGAGCTTGACTGTGCTGTTGATGGTTTAGCCGGGGATCGACGTGATAATATCGCCAACGATAGCACTCGTGAATCCGCTTGCCAGAGCCGTCTCGAAGTCCCTATTTGTTAGCAGTCCTAAAGTAAAACAAGGGTTTAGCTAATTAAATAAATTAGCATTTATGCCATAAAAATCTTATTACTCCTTTCTTTTGCTTAATGAGAGATCTTACTGTTAAGCAATAGATCCCTCAAACTAATCATCACTTGGACATAATAGGCTTAGTTAGATTCTTCATAGAAGCTTAGATAATAAATTTGGATAATTTTAAATTTTTATGCAGATATTTCATCAAAAATACATAGCAAAATTCTCGATTAAAGCAAATCGAGATCGAGATCGAGATCGAGATCGAGATCAAGAGAGGGGAAAGGGAGACGATGTACTCACCAGATCCTCATCCTCTTCTTCTGATGCTTGAGCGGGGGCTGCTTCTAGGGGGGCTTGCTTCAGTCCATTAGAGCCGCTAGGGTTTCTATCGGCGGATATCATAGTGGCGGCGAAGTTCTCTGGCGAAAGGTGAAAGTACAGGAAAGAAAGGAGGTATCGGGCACGCGCTCACACTCTCTCAGATTATATTAGGGTTATTAGAAGGAAATCGAAGAGGCGGGGAAGGAATCGAAGAGGCAAGGGAGGGATCGAAGCGGCAGTGTCGCACGCGCGCACTCTCCTCTCTCTCTGGTTAGTAGTGTTATTAGGAGAAGATCAAAGAGATGCATGGGAAAGGGATCGAAGAGGCGGGGGAGAGACGGTCGCTTAGGAGGAGATCAAAGAGATGCATGGGAAAGGGATCGAAGAGGCGGGCGAGAGACGGAAGCGACCGAAAAATAAGGAGATGAAGAAGAGGTGGATTAATTCAATTAAGGCCAAACTTAAGGTAATTATGTCACGTGGATTCAATTACGGAAATTAATTGATTTATTATATATAGATATAGATTTTAATGTGCAGACTACATGAAAAAGATACTAGAATTTAATTAATTTATTTTTATCACATTTTAAATATATAAATAAAAAAAATAATTAGTATCATAATCAAATAAATATAGTTAGCATTATTGATTGTATTTTTTTTATTTACCTTTTTTCATGATAAATGACTTTGGCCTAGCTCAAAGTAGGCCGAAGTTGTATATATAACTCAAATTTCGAAACTATTTTATGGTGAACTAAATAGCAAAAGTGATTATTTACAGAGAAAAATACTCTTTTTACGAAAGGGCCCTCAATTGCACTCGAGCTTAATTATTTTGCTTCGCATGTGCTATTTGATTGCCTATACTATAAGTACAATAGATTGTCCTATAACTTGCATCCTCCAAACATTTTTAAGCAAAAGATAAAGGTCTTATCTGAACCAGTCCATGTTTTAAGACGGAGTACCTGGATTCTAAAAATATGAATTTCACAATTTAACATTGCATTCATTTTTCTTTTTAAATTATGCAGAAAATTTTAACAAATTTTGAGTAGATATGACTGTTTCTATCAAAAAAAGAAAAAAAAACTTATCTATTCTATTAACCAATTTCAAAATATTCCATCAAAATAGTCACAAAGACTTAATACACTATATATTATAAAATTAGAAATAAAGTACAATTCAAATTATAATGTTCATCTGTTTGTAAAAATGAAGGCATCGCTGCATTAATTAACTAGGCCAATAGTATGAGAGCTTATGCAATTGTGAATGCACATACAACACAAAATGAAAGAATAATATGGAAAACGAGTTGGGTTTTAAGTTTGAGATATTTCTTGTTTCGTCTTCAGTTGAAGAGTTAGAACTAACTTAGAAGGACAGATCAGCACAGTTAGAAATAAAGTTTTAGCAATCAATCAATAAGAATAATACATTCATAAATGAAAGCACCCTTTTGGATTTCTGGAGATCGCCATTCCATACGAGAAGCTGAATAATATTCCACAACTCAAAACAGTAAAAAAGCCATTGAAACTAGACAAAGAGTGCTGTGCTTTAAACTCCAGAATTTAAACAAAGAGTGCTGAACTTTTGCATTCGGCCAGCACAAAAGTTCGATAGGAATTAGGACATTACTCAATTCAAGCTGTTAGACTTTGCCTCTTCTCTATTGCCAACAAAAGAAAAACAGTATTCCTCATCAACTCATTACCAAAGAACTATGAAGCATAAAAACGGGTGTTCTCTGCCAATTAAAATAGAAAAACAAAGAAGTTTAAGCACATTATCTATGTACTGACTAGAATAAACAGAAAATATTATTCACATGCATAGATCAGCCAACAAACATGCATGCACGTTCATCTGGTACATATATGCACACTCTGTATACCAAAAAAACAGAAAGGTAAAGCAGCACCTGTCTACTAATTAACAATCAGGCACAAGGAAGGGACCTACGACATGGATTCACCATTTCATTATTATAAAAGTAATAAAAAAGCGACAAGACCTACATGAATACATCATCAGGAATCCCATTCCAAACATGGTTACAACACCAATTAACACTCAACAAACAATACAACAATCACTGATTAACGGTTGTAGGAATCTAGCATAAAGTATTTTAACAGATATTCTTTTAACAACAAAAAGAAAACAACTAACCAAATCCAGCACTCTTTACCAAAAAAAGAAAACAACAAAAGAAAAACAGTATTCCTCATCACAAGGCTCACCAAATCCAGCAGGACCATCACCATCATCAGCATCTCCTAGCTAACAGCTAGCCCCTAGTTCAAACTCCTTCATCAACTCATTACCAAACAAATGCATACTGTGAACATCAAAACGGGTGTTCTCTGCCAAAGAAGAATAATTAAAAAAGTTTAAACACATTATCTACGACTAGAATAAACAAAAAACATGAACATGCATAGATAAGCCAGCAAACATTGACGTTCATCTGGTACATGCACACTCAAGTATACCAAAAAAACAGAAAGGTAAACAACACCCGTCTACTTAACAATCAAGCAAGCACATACTTAACAATCAGACACACGAAAGGGACGACATGGATTCACCAATTCATTATTATAAAAATAATAATAAAGCGACAAGAAACCACTAACCCTACATAAATACATCATTAGGAATGTCATTCCAAACATGGTTACATACCAATTAAAACTCAACAAAGATAACCTGCTTCATATAAAATGAACATTTATTGCTAACAATACAGCAATCCCTGATTAACAGCTATAGAAATCCAGCATCAAGTATATATTTTAACAGATATTCTTTTAACAACAAAAAGAAAACAACTAATTAATCATCTTCCTTTAACAACAAAAAAGAAAAAATAGCTAACCCGTCAAAATTTAAAAATGAAAAGAGAATAATCTAGAAAAAAGAGTCAGAAATTGGTTACCTGATATCCAAGTGAACTGAATGGATGTAAACAATTATANAATTAATTTTTTGCACAAAGCTTGTATTGTCTAAAAAATTTTATTAGTATGAGTTTATTTATAAGTATTTTTATTTACCTATATACATATATTATTTATTTATTTAGCTATTTATTTATTTATTTATTATTATTAATTTGTGGGTGATCCTATCCCTGACCAACTGCTGCAGTTGGAACTACGACCAATTTGGATGTAGTTCCAACTGCAGCATTTGGGCCTTCTTGTGCAGTTGGAACTGCAGCAGTTGAACTCAACTACACTAAACCAAACAAAGGAATTGTGGCTGCACGCATGCAGTTGCAAATGCGTACAACTAAACAGCCCCTTAATTTTTTCCTTGGTCCTTCGCTCCTCACCTTCGTCTTCCAACTCCGCTCCTTTTTCTTCCGCCTCTTCGATCCCTGCTACTCCGCATCTTCGATACCGCCTCCATTTCGATCCCGGTTGCTCTCTCTATCTCTCATCTCCTCTCCTCACCGACCCTTTCCTTCGATCCTCTTCGTCCCCTTGACCTCTCCCCTCCCTCGCAACCCTAGCTCTCTCGATCGTGGGGGGTGGCGTGCAGCCATGAAGCTTGTGTTAGAACAAATAATGCATAGGAATCTGATTGCAATTAAAATCTAACTAATTTTGTGATAACAATAAATAAATCAAATTTACAGATGACACAAATATTCCAATAAAAATATGATCTTATCCGGAAGCGTACGAGGCACTGCCCTAAGGCGTATTCCCGTCCTTACGTGCGGGATTAACGCACAGACCCGCGACGGAGAATTCTGTACTGTGTGTGTGGTAATTGAAGTCAGGGCCAAAGGAACGTAGTTCAAGACCTGGTTCACTCCGATTCCTTCTGATGGAAACTATTTACACTAAGTGAGGTTAAGTCTTTTAAAGACATCTCACCCATTGCATAGTATAAAACACCCAGTAAATTTGATTTTAATTCGTAATTTAAAATTTTGAGTTTTGTGGGGGATTGCTGGTGAAAAACTCAAAATTTTGAGTTTGAATTTATTTTATTTGAACTTTAAATTATTTATTATTTATTATTTATGATTCTATTTATTTACTACTTTATTTATTTTATTTTATTTTATTATTTTATTATATTTCTTAATGAGAAAGAAACTACCGGAATATTTTCCGTTCCGTTTCTTCCGCATTACGTTGGGCGGGTTCCGCTTCTTTCTTGTAAGAGAAAAAAACGTAAAATCCTCTTTTCCTTTTTAGGTCTTTTTCTTTTTCTTCTTGCTCAAGATAGAGCAGGTATAAAAGATTTTTAATCATTGGTTAATCTCTATCCAATTTATTCTTTTATCTTTCATTTTTTTGAACATTCCTCTTATCCACTGGGTGTTGAGAATCTCCGTCAACCTCCTTTACGATCGTGCTCGCAGGAGGAGGAATTCCGATCGTACCTTGGGGTGTTATTTCCGGTTAATCCCGCACGTAAGGACGGAAATTGATACGGTCCTACCGTATCAATAGGGATAAACGATCGCTTCGAGGGGATCGAACCTCCTAAAGAATTGAGAAGTAGAGAAGTAGAGAGAAGAGGTAGAAAGAGAAGACAAGATATGAGAAAAAAGAGACAATATTACTTTTTTATTTCTTGTAACTCCGGGTTACATTATATAGAGTCCAAATCCTTAAACTACTCCTAATCATACCTAATAAATTTATTCCCAAACAAGATAACTGCCTATTCCTAAATATATTCCTAAATAACAAGATATTTAAATTTGAACTTGTTTAATAAAAGGAAACTATTAAAAAGGAAAGTTGGGTCGCATCATCTCCTCCGCCCTCGAAAGCCACCTTGTCCTCAAGG
Organism: Ananas comosus; assembly: GCF_001540865.1. Classification (NCBI taxonomy): domain Eukaryota; kingdom Viridiplantae; phylum Streptophyta; class Magnoliopsida; order Poales; family Bromeliaceae; genus Ananas; species Ananas comosus. The sequence continues at coordinate 5,019 of NW_017891339.1, read as the reverse complement.
TGGAAAATCCTCAAGCTTGTCTAATCCTTTTATATCATCTTCTCTATTTTCATCAGGTTCGGCCTCGATCAAAAATAGTTGCTTTGATTTGCATCGATGTCCGGGTCTATATTTTTCATCACAATTGTAGCAAAGGCCTTGATCTCTTCTTACTTTCGCTTCAGCCGGTGTGAGGCGCTTTATAGGTGGAAGCGTCTCATTAGACATTGGTGTTGTAGAGGCAGACAAAAGAGAAGGCTTAGAATTTATAATACGATGTTGAGCTATCAACTTTTCCTCTTGTAGACGAGCAAGACCGATGGCTGCTGACATAGAAGTTGGTCGGAAGGCTCGGACATCATGCTTTAGGTCCTCCCTCAGCCCACTAACGAAGCAACTTATGAAAAATGCCTCAGTTAGTCCTGAAGTGCGATTGGCTAGCATTTCGAATCGAGCTTGATAGTCACGAACACTCTGAGTAGGTCCTTGTTGTAATTTTGATAATTCACCCATATAATCTTCATACATGGTTGGACCAAAACGAGTGCAGAGTGCTTCTACGAAATTTGTCCACGCTACAACTCCACTGCTTTTCTCAAACCATTGAAACCATTGCAATGCTTCCTTCTCCATATGGTACGATGCAAGTGGAACTTTTTGCGCGTCCAGTATTTGATTAAATTTAAAGAATTGCTCTGCTCGATACACCCATCCAGTTGGATCCTCGCCCTCAAATCGGGGAAACTCCAGTCTTGTGACACGAGGTATCACCATCATAGAGTTCTCCATAGTAGGAATCAATGTTCCTTCCTTGAACGGAGTAGGAAGAAGGGGACGACTTTTATCGGAACTTGCGGCGGATGTATCTTCGGACGGTGCTTGCGGTCGCACATCTATCTTTGTATTCATAGCGATAATTAAATTTTTAAGATCGTTAATAGAATCGCTAATGGATCTTACCTCGGTCTCCAGTTTGTTCAATCGAGTATCAATATTGTTCATTTCCTCCCGTCGTACAAACTCCCCGTCCATCTTTCGTAAGGATTCTTTTTTGGCTCGAGTCAGGACCATACAAGCTCTGATACCAAATGATACGGTCCTACCGTATCAATAGGGATAAACGATCGCTTCGAGGGGATCGAACCTCCTAAAGAATTGAGAAGTAGAGAAGAAGAGAGAAGAGGTAGAAAGAGAAGACAAGATATGAGAAAAAAGAGACAATATTACTTTTTTATTTCTTGTAACTCCGGGTTACATTATATAGAGTCCAAATCCTTAAACTACTCCTAATCATACCTAATAAATCTATTCCCAAACAAGATAACTGCCTATTCCTAAATATATTCCTAAATAACAAGATATTTAAATTTGAACTTGTTTAATAAAAGAAAACTATTAAAAAGGAAAGTTGGGTCGCATCAGAAATACGCCTTAGAGCAGTGCCTCGCACGCTTCCGGATAAGATCAAATCATTATTTGGATATTTACGTTTATCTGTAAGTTTGATTTTATTCTTATTACAAAATTAGTTAGATATTAATCACAATCAGATTTTCGTTGCGGTATTTGTTCTAACAGCTTGCGGGGCTCAGATAGGTGGAGAACGCCCACGACGAGTCGATCTGGGCGGCGACATAGGTCCCTGCCATCGACTCCCGCCCCGCGCTCCTCCTCACGGGCTCACTCGACGAGACCATGAGGCTCTGGCGCCCCGACGAGCTCGCCGCAGCGGCGCCGCCCTCGCGCGGCCACGTCCTGGGCGTTGTCGCCGCCGCCGCCCACCCCTCCGGCTCCCTCGCCGCCGCCGCCGCCGCCTCCCTCNGGCGTTGTCGCCGCCGCCGCCCACCCCTCCGGCTCCCTCGCCGCCGCCGCCGCCGCCTCCCTCGACAGCTCCGTCCGCGTCTTCGACGTCGACTCCAACGCCTCCATCGCCTCCCTCGACGTCTCCCCCCCTCTTCCGAGGTCTGGGGCTTGCAGTTCGACCCCAAGGTAACGCCACCTTTCAATAGATCTCCGTTTCTTTGGATTGCAAAAAAGCAGAAATTCAATCTTTAATTAGTTTCTTTGGATTGCAAAAAAGCAGAAATTCAATCTTTAATTAGTTTTTATTATTCTTCCGATCCGGCATAGCGGCGGCAGCGGCGGTGCTGGCACCGGCGTCGCCCGCGGATTCGTAGGATTACTGGCGGAAGTTTTTCCGCACCGCGGCGGACGCCGACATCTTCCGGGTGATCGAGAAGGCCATCGCGGTCTCCATCGCAGACTTTCCTGACGAGCTCCGCACCGGCGCNTGTTTTTGTTCAAGCTACAACTCATTTTGGCAAAGTATAAACAAAAGATCAAAGATTCTTATACATCAACCGCCATAGATCAATAAAAGCTTCCGGTCTCTTCCAACAGTTGTGTAATCCTAACTAGGTTCACCTTAAAATGGACACATTGTATATGTTTACACATAGCTATGTGCTTTTTGATCTTTCTCTCCCCTTTGTGGGGTCTTCTACCCAAATTGATATTCTCATCAGCAGTACAGTCTATGTCAAGGTTCAGAGTCCGGGTTTTCACATGTTTGCAGAATAGCAATTTTGATAATTGCTGATGAGAATATTGCAGAATAGCAATATTCTCATTAGCAGCAGAACATCTCAAAAAGTAGAATAGAAACTTTATATTCTTCATTAAACATGTCTGAATCATCTTATCTGATTTTCTCACACCTTTTCTTCAGTGTTACTCAAAGCTGATTAAGTAGAATAGAAACTTCATATTCTTTCATAGTTACCTTACTCATGTAAACATCTCAAAAAGTGTTTGACACAGTAACACTAATTAGAAAATGTCATCAATAAAATCAAAACAAATAAAATCAGATTATATGAAAATATTGTAAAAAATAACAAAATGAGAAGAAGAAGAAGAAGAAGAAGAAGAAGAAGAAGAAGAAGAGATGCCCTATTGAAAAAAAAAAATCAGAAGAAGAAGACCTGTTGAAAAAAAAAAAATTAGAAGACCTATAAATTAGAAGAAGGGATGCCCTAAATGAACAAAATTAGAAAAGAAGGAGAAGAAGAAGACCTGTACCTGTTGGAGGAAGGAAATAGGGCTGCCCTTCTCCGGCCATCGCAAGGCGAGGGGCGAGAGGGGCGTGGGGCGAGGGGCGACGGCGGCGGCCGAGGTGATCGTGACTACAAAGGTGGCAGCGCGCGAGATGTGCGTGGAGCGGCGGTAGCCCGTGAGATAAGTGTGGCAGCGGCGGTAGCCGAGACCCACGGCGGCGGCGGCGGCGGCTGAGGTGAGAGCGACAACGGGAGGGAGATGGGCGAAAGCTGTGGAGAGGGCAAGAGGAGGGAGAGGGACGCGCGAGAGGAAGTCGGGCAAGTGGGGAGGCGGCCCGAAAAATGAAGTAAATTTTTTCCAGAAAAAATACTAGATTTTACTTTTACCCTGTTTTTAGGATATAGTTAAACTATATCCTATTTTGTTGGGGTGTTTTTGAAGCATCCAAACACCTTTTAGGATTTTTTTCCTACACCCATAGTATAGTTACACTTTACTCCAAAAAAAAAAGCATCCAAACAGGGCCTAAGACTTAAGATAAGGAAAGATATCACCTTTCCGAAGCCAAACTTGTCGGATTGTTGGTTGTCTTGATTTGTTGACGTTATGCACAGCCTGTTTTGTGTTCTGATCAACCTTAGGTCTTCCTGTTGCTTTTGGTTTTGTCTAAGCTTTTTATTTCTTGGTTGTTTAGTTTAACGACTTTGTGGTCGTTTGATTTGATTGTTTAGTTTAAAGACTTTGCGGTCGTAGGTTGTATTTGTGGACTTTGGGTTTTGGGTTTTATTTGTGGACTTTGGGTTTTGGGTTTTCTTGTGGACTTTGGAGTTTTGGGTTTTATTATGGACTTTGAATTTTTGGGTTTTATTTGTGAACTTTGGTATTCAAGTTGAATCTTTTACTGTTCGATTCGATTCGAATTCATTTCAGTTTAAGTCAAATCCTTTATGATTTGGTTCAGACTGGATCCGGTTCGGTTCGGTTCGGATCGGATCCACTTCGGTTCAAGTCGAATCCCTTATGATTTAGTTCAGACCGAATCCGGTTCGGTTCAGTTCGGATCGGATTCACTTCGGTTCAAGTCGAATCCCTTATGATTTGGTTCAGACGAGATTCTGTTCGGTTCAGTTTGGATCGGATCCACTTCGGTTAAGTCAAATCCTTTATGATTTGGTTCAGACGGGATCCGGTTCGATTCAGCTCGGATCGGATTCACTTCGGTTCAAGTCAAATCCTTTATGATTTGGTTCAGACGGAATCCGGTTCAGTTCAGTTTAGATCGGATTCACTTCGGTTCAAGTCGAATCCTTTATGATTTGGTTCAGACGGGATCTAGTTCGGTTCAGTTCGGATCGGATCCACTTCGGTTCGAGTCGAATCCTTTATGGTTCGGTTCGGATTGGATCCACTTCGATTCAAGTCGAATCCTTAATGGTTTGGTTCAAGTCGGATCCACTTCGGTTCAAGTCGAATCCCTTATGATTTGGTTCAACCAGGATTCGATTTGGTTCAATTTGGATCGGATCCACTTTTGTTTAAGTCAAATCCTTTATGATTTTGTTCGGACCGGATCCACTTCGGTTTAAGTCAAATCCTTTATGATTTGGTTCAGACCGGATCCACTTCGGTTCAAGTCGAATCCTTTATGGTTCGGTTTAGGCTGACCCGACTTGTAATTGGTTCGACTTGGCTTGGCTCGAACCTCATGTGCTTTTGTTTGAGTTGAACCCAGTATATGCTTTGGTTCAAATTGACTTGGAACCGCTTTGTGGCTTAATTCGATTTGAACTGACTCGTGGTTCGGTTCAATGCCATATATGTGGTTTAACACTTAGGCTTGGTTCACCGTTATGAATTTGGCTCACCATTTTAGACTTGGTTCACCAACTTGGTCTTTAATTTTGTCACGCCTCGCAACCGCCACTTTGGCTGGTTCGGGCACGTCGAACATACGCCGAACGGACAGCACCTCCCCTGTCCGCC
>NW_017891338.1:17881-19898 GCF_001540865.1 Ananas comosus | reverse complement strand
CAATTGAATTTGGGTGAAAACATCCGATAGAAAAGGTCGATAATGTTGAAAAGCCAAAACCACGGAACAAATGTACGAAAGAAGAAAACGAGTCATCTTCGTTTAACGGCAAGGGCATAAACTCTTTATTTAATGCATTGTCTCAAACGGAGTTTACTCGCGTTTCGGCGTGTGAGACCGCCAAAGAAATTTGGGATACTCTACAAGTTACGCATGAAGGAACAAGCTTAGTAAAGGTCCAAAAATTGCAAATGCTAACTAGCAAGTTTGATTCAATTTTTATGGACGAAAACGAGACCTTTACCGAGTACTATACGCGTCTACAAGACGTGGTCAATACATGCGCTAACTTGGGGGAGAAAATCCCGGATGCTAAAGTTGTGCGAAAGATTCTTCGAACTCTTCCGGAACGCTTTCGGGCTAAAGTAGCCGCGATCGAAACGGTCAAACATCCGGACGAGATGAAAGTAGAAGAATTAGTAGGAGCTTTGCAAACGTATGAGATGACTTTTCCTACTAATCAATCTTCTTCCAAGTCTTTCTCTAAAAGCACAGGGGTTGCATTGAAATCTACAAAGGAGAAGGACGAAGACTCGAGTTCCGACGACGAGTTATCAATTGCGGATTTTGAACATCAATTAGCGCTCCTCACGAAGAAATTTCGCCGGAATTTTCGAAAGAAGAATAGATCGGACAAGGCTTCATCGTCTAAATCTTTATCGTATACATCTAAGGAGAAGAAGCGTGCAAAGGCTTCGAAAGAAAAGGATGTCTTTAAAGGCGAGATTCAATGCTTCAAGTGCAAAGGCTACGGCCACATTGCGACGGATTGTCCTTCAAAGAAGACGTATAAACAAAAAGCTATGCAAGCAAAGACGTGGGATGATTCAACATCAAGTGAATCATCGTCAAGTGACGAAGAAAAGAATGATCAAATTGCCTTACTTGCTAATACTCCTTCGTCTAACGTTGTTTGTTTATCCTCTATCGCTACTAATTCTAATGTTTCTTTTTCCTGGCATGATTCATCGAGCGACAACGGGGAAAACGGGGAGGATTCGAACGACGAGGATATAGCGGAAGCTTACAACCTACTTCTTATTGAATCAAAGAAGATGGCTAAATTAAATAAGAAGTTGAGGCGTCGTATGTTGAATCTTGAAGAGGATAACAACAACTTGAAAACCACGAACAAAGCTCTCGAGGAGGAAAGAGATTCAAATTTGAAGATTAATTCGGACCTCCAACAGAAGCTTAATGATGCGGAATCTACGATCAAATCTTCTAATGACAAGATTGGATTTTTGGAGCAACAATTTCATGAATCGTACAAATCCAATCAAGTCTTGACCGATCAAGTTCGTCAACTCCAATCCGATCTTCAACGATTTTCTTCCGGATCAAAGAAATTGGACCATATGCTTGGATTGGGTCAAACGAACAAGTTTGGACTCGGGTATGAACGCACATATGTTGAGAAGGCATCAACCGCGTCTTCTAATGCCTCAACAACTTCGAAAAGCAAAGTATGTCATAAATGTGGCATCAACGGACATATTAAAAGGAATTGCCCAAATAAGGAAAAGAAGAAACAATTGGCATTGTCTACACATCGATCGACACTCTCAAAACCTCAATCGACATCGTCTACAACTCGACATCCCCCACGGAATCAAAAGTTAAATCATTTGAGTAGATCACTTCAAGGGAATCGGTATTCTATTGTGCAACGCCAAATCCAACCGAATTTTAGAGCAAACCGGAATTCTAAGCTTAAACGACAAGTTCAACCAAAGCCTCAACCGAAGAAACCACCAACGGTTGATCGAAAGTCTAAACAAACGGCACCTAACGTTGACAAGCCGAGAAAACCAAAGATCCGACAAGTTTGGATCCGGAAAGGTGATATCTTTCCTTGCTCCTCGTCTTAGTCATTTTGATCTTTAGTGTAATGCTTTGATAGGTGCTTTTTGCATATTTTTATTCATTGCATTACATGTTTACATGATTTTTGGTG